>NC_092337.1:194112500-194428333 GCF_046630445.1 Rutidosis leptorrhynchoides | reverse complement strand
ATGTGTGTTAAGGAATCGTTGGGTATTCTACAGGTGGATGCATCGAAAATACTATGAATTCATTAACAAACTGTAGCGGATCATAATAAGATACATGTTGATCAGGCTGATGTTGTTGTTCCTGTTGTTGTTCTGGTTCGGGTCCTGGTTCTTGAGCAGGTCGTCTAGATGATGATGATGATGAACCTCCAATATCGGCTCTCTGCAAAACACATTAAACACAAAATTTGTGCATTCAAATATGCATTAGAGTTAGCAAAATAACAACTTAAAACAATCACAATAACATGTTCAATCAAAATTAAACTTATACACATTTTCACAATTTTTTTACAATTTTACAATTTTTTCAAATAAGTACATATGAAAAAGTATACAAAGTTCATAAGCATTTAACTCAAATAACATGTTAAAACAACCTTTACTAACAATTAAACAAGTCTCAAATGGCAATTATATCAGATTAATCAAGTTCATGAATTTTAGACTTAAAAAGTCTACTTTAATCTCCAAAAATCATGTTTAGGATCAAAGTTTGGATCATTTAACTACCTAAACATGTTACACTACTCAATTTAGCAATAATTCATGACAAAAATCGGCCATAACCTGTTTATATCAAAAAGCCCCAAATTGCTCAAGAACACAAACCCTAAAATTTCTAAAAATTTTGAAGTTTTTGGCTTTAAATCATGTTAAATAGCATCAATCTAGGTTATACATGCATAAAATACTAACAATTTAACTTTAATTACACTAGAAATTAACAAAATCAAATTATGAAAAATATAGCTCAAGAACACTAAAAATTAAATTTAAAGAGATTTAGGGGTGAAATTGTTACCCTTTTTGATAAACTCCTTATCAAATTCATGTTTAGAGCGGATTGTAGCGAGAAATTTGATGAATTTTGGTGAACAAATGATGAATTTTGAGAGGTTTGTGTGTGTATATTCGTGTGTTTGTGTTTGTGTTTGTGTATGTGTGGAGTGAGGCAGAAAGCAGACCCGCTGATTACTTGTTTCTGAGCTGATATCCAGCCTCATGCGATCGCATGAGGTTGTAGTGCAAACCCCATGCGATCGCATGAGGTCCGGGTACAGTGAATTTTCTTTTTTTTTATATAAAAACCTTATAACTTATAAAACATATAATTAATAAAATTTTAAAAATTTGTTTCTTTTTAGGATGAGGGCTTTTCGGATCGATGTCCTAGTCCGTCCCTCGACAAAATTTTAAAAGTTGTCAATTCAAAGCGCGGTTTTAAAAGTAAAGATTTTTGGGTTTTTTTTAATGTTTTTGGCATACTTTAGTTCCATAAGATTAAAAATAATGATAATAAAAGTTCTCGTCCCTCCCTTGGGTAGAGCAATTTCGGTTCAACGACCTAGTCTTCAACTCACGACGAATTTTCAAAAATCAAATTTTTAACTTAACGAAATAAAGTAAATTTTTGTTTTTAAATTCACACCAAACTTAAATTTAAAATTAAAAATTCATATTATGAAAATTGAAAAGTCACACCAAACTTTTATTATATTTTTGTTTTTATACATACAAACTTATATTAAAAATATTAATTTTTTAAATATTTACAATTTTAAATATATTGATTTAAAAAGTTTACAATATTATTTTTAATATTAATTTTAAAAACAAAGTAAAAATAAAATTAAAAATATTTTTTGGTCTTTTATCCCACTTTAATCAATCAGATATTATCAAAAATATACGCCCCTCTTTTCGGTAAAGTAATTTCGGTTACATAACCTAGTTTAACTCATGATGAATTTTTAAAATATTTTGGGTTGATTGATTAAAGATATTTATACCTTAAGAATAAACGGTAAATTTCGCAGTGATGTAATAAATTTTTGTATGATATCAATAATTTCGGTCACAAAACCTAATTTTATTGAATACCAATTTAATACTTTATAGCGAACGATTTAGCGTTTATTACCAAAAGGTTAAAAGCAATAAAAATAAAAATAAAAAGTGTACATACTTACCTGTGAAATAGAATTCTTAGTGACCTGCTTTAGCCCACTCATAAGATAGTCGGACTAATTAGTTTTCCATAGCTACATAGGTGTAACCTCGAGCATTTAATGTTTTTTCTTCTAAACATACGAACGGTCCGTCTCTGCATAAAGTAACAAATTCGGTATTGGAATATGTCTGATTCGTCGAACATTTTCCTTTGTGTGACCATTTTCCGCATTTGTGACATCTTTCAAGGTGTCGTGCTCTTCTTTTCGCTGCGGATTTTGATTTTTCTTTACCAAATTGTAACTTATTATTTTCGTTTCTGGATTCTTTTCTTACTCCGTCCAATTTACCTCTGATTAATGATACTATTTCACTTGGAAGGGTGTCATTATTACGTTTAGTGATCAAAGCGTGTAGCATTAGACCATGGTTTAGTTCACAGGAAGTCTTCATCTAGTAAAACCTAAAAAAATTAAAAATTCAGAATGGGGGGAGAAGACTAGTTCTTTAGGGTCTGCTAGGGAAAGACCATTCGGGTTCCATTTTTGAGAACTACACGAAAACAGAAAATCTAACTCTAACATAAATACATATTACCCTAAAAACATTCAATTCTCCCCACACTTAGTTGAAATTGTGATTAACATTATTTTCAATTGGATCATCAACAACTTGTATATCTCTGACTTTTACTTCAATCCATTTGTTGACTTCCTCCGTAACTTTCACAAATTCAACTAACATCGCCTTTTCTTTTGGCGATAAATTGGATATTAATCGGTTACATAACTTAAAGTTTCCCTTAATCTTAGCATCGTGAATCCGTTTATAAAGTTTCTTCGTTGAACTGTTAAAAATGGGTTCATCTAATTTCTTATCATCAACGAGGTTCTTTGTGATCGGATCATCATTAAGTGTTTCTTCATCTTCCCCATACTTATGCGTTTTTATTGGTCTAACAGTTTTGGTTGGTGGAGTTCTAAACTTTCGATTCACAAAGTTGATTGATTTATCACCATCCCTAAGTGTCATTCTACCTTCTCTTACTTCAATGAATGCCTCAGTGGTTGCTAAAAATGGCAACCTAAAATTAGAGGAATATCAAGGTTTTCCTCCATATTAATCACTATGAAGTTTGCAACAAAGGCCAAACTTCTCACGTTAACAAGTAAATTATTTGCTATTTCAACCGGGTGTTTAATGGTTAGGTCAAATGATTGAACACCTATTTTGGTTGGTTTTAATTTACCCATACCTAATCTTTTGTATAAGGAAAGAGGCATAATATTTGCACTTGCTCCTAAATCTGCGAGTCCATTATATACAGCACCATCATTAAGGAAGCAAGAAATGATAAATTCACCCGGGTCTCCTGCTTTAGTAAGTCGAGTTGGTTTGTAAACCTTTTTAGGATGTTCTTTACTTGGTTCTTTCACTTCTATTTGAACTTCTTGTTCACATTTTTCTTCGTTTCTTGGAATGGGAGGTTTGTATAAGAATTCTTCTTCATCACTCCAATTTGAATCCTCCCTATTTCCAATTTTGATTTTTCATATGTTGTTGATAACATATTTATGTTTTCATTTTGAAGGTTTTCTTGGGTGGTGAAATTATGATTGACTTCATTGTCAACTTCCATCGGACCATGTATGTAATATTTAACTCTGTGACCATTAACTTTAAATTCAATCCCATTTGAATTTATTAACTCTACTGTTCCGTATGGGAAAACTCTTTTGACTATGAATGGTCCAGACCATCTTGATTTCAATTTTCCAGGAAATAGCTTGAATCGTGAATTGAAAAGAAGAACTCTGTCTCCTTCTTTAAATTCTTTTGAACTTCTGATTCTTTTATCATGCCATTTCTTCGTTCTTTCCTTATAGATTAACGAATTTTTGTATGCTTCATGTTTTAATTCTTCTAATTCATTTAGTTGACTTAATCGTAGATGTCCGGCTTCATGTAAATCAAGATTACATGTCTTCAAAGCCCAAAATGCTTTGTGTTCAATTTCTACTGGAAGATGACATGCTTTTCCGTAAACGAGTTTAAAAGGTGTGGTTCTAATTGGAGTTTTGTAGGCTGTTCTAAAAGCTCAGACTGCATCCTCCAATTTAATGGACCATTCCTTCGGATTTGATCCTACGGTTTTCTCTAGAATACGTTTTAAAGCTCGGTTGGTATTTTCAACGTGTCCACTTGTTTGTGGATGATATGCGGTGGAGATTTTATGAGTTACTCCATATCTTTTGAGAACTTTCTCAAGTTGATTATTACAAAAATGAGTACCCCGATCACTTATTAAAGCTTTCGGTGTTCCGAAACTTGCAAAAAGAAGTTTTAAAAAATTGACTACAACTCGTGCATCGTTAGTTGGGAGAGCTTGTGCTTCCGCCCATTTAGATACATAATCAATGGCAACGATAAAGTAGAGATTATTATGAGATTTTGGAAATGGACCCATAAAGTCAATACCCCAAATGTCAAATACTTCACATACTTGAATGACATTTTGTGGCATTTCATCACGTTGACTTATTTTTCCGGCCCTTTGACAAGCATCACAGGATTTGCAAAGAAGGTGTGCGTCTTTGAAAATTGTAGGCCAATAGAATCCAGCATCGTAAACTTTTCTTGCTGTAAGTTGAGGCCCATAATGCCCTCCTGTTGGTCCTGTGTGACAATGGTTTAAGATTTGACTAGCTTCATCTTCAAATACACATCGGCGTATTATTCCATCGGGACAACTTTTAAACAAATGTGGATCTTCCCAGAAATAGTGTTTTATATCACTAAAGAATTTCTTTTGTTTTTGGTACGACAATCCTTTTTCAAGGAATCCACATACTAAGTAGTTTGCATAGTCTGCAAACCATGGAATTTTATTATAATCTATCTTCAATAGATATTCATCAGGAAAGTTGTCTTGTATGGCCGATTCATTTAGAACTTCTAATTCGGGATTTTCAAGACGAGAAAGATGATCAGCGGCGAGATTTTCTACTCCCTTTTTATCTCGGATTTCAATATCGAACTCTTGTAAGAGTAAGATCCAACGGATTAATCGTAGCTTGGCATCTTGTTTTGAAAATAGGTATCTAAGAGCACAATGGTCGGTATAGACCACCATTTTAGCTAGAACGAGATATGAACGAAATTTTTCAAAATCAAAGACAATAGCAAGGAGTTCTTTTTCAGTAGTTGTATAATTTGTTTGTGCTCTTTGTAATGTCTTACTAGCATAATAAATAGGTTGAAATCGTTTTTCAATCATTTGTCCTAAAACGGCTCCCATTGCAAAATCACTTGCATCGCACATAAGTTCAAACGGTAGATTCCAATTTGGAGTTATTATAATCGACGCATTAGTGAGTTTTTCTTTAAGAATATTAAAAGATTTGATGCATTCATCTGAAAAGATGAATGGAGCATCCTTTTCTAGGAGTTTATTCATAGGAGTGGCAATTTTAGAAAAATCTTTTATGAAACGTCGGTAAAAACCGGCATGTCCTAGAAAACTCCCGATTCCTCTAACATTGGTGAGATGTGGAAGTTTAGCAATTACATCTACTTTAGCTCTATCCACTTCAATTCCTTCCTTTGAAATTTTATGACCAAGAACGATGCCTTCTTTAACCATGAAATGGCATTTCTCCCAATTAAGTACTAGATTTGATTGTTCGCATCTAATAAGCATTCGTTCAAGATTAACTAGACATGTTTCAAAAGTATCACCGAAGACTAAAAAGTCATCCATGAAAACTTCCATGCATTCTTCTATCATGTCGTGAAAAATCACCATCATGCACCTTTGAAAGGTTGCAGGGGCGTTGCAAAGTCCAAATGGCATGCGTTTGTAAGCAAAAGTACCATAAGGGCACGTGAATGTGGTTTTCTCTTGATCCTCGGGTGCTATTGGAATTTGAAAATATCCGGAAAAACCATCAAGAAAACAATAGTAACTATTTCCGGCTAATCTTTCCAACATTTGATCAATAAAGGGTAAGGGAAAGTGATGTTTTCTGGTGGCGTCATTAAATTTTCTATAATCAATACAAACACGCCATCATGTTACAGTCCTAATAGGAATAAGCTCATTTTTTCATTTGTAATGACAGTCATGCCACCCTTCTTAGGCACGCATTGAACTGGGCTTACCCATGGACTATCAGAAATTGGATAAATTAAACCTGCATCTAGCAGTTTAATAATTTCTTTCTTAACAACATCTTGCATATTAGGATTTAGTCTTCGTTGGCGTTGCACATACATTTTATAACCTTCTTCCATAAGGATTTTATGTGTGCAATACGAAGGGCTTATTCCTTTAATATCATGAATTTTCCATGCAATAGCTGGTTTATGAGCTTTTAGCACAGAAATGAGTTGAGATTTTTCATTTTCAGTAAGAGAAGATGATATTATTACAGGTAATTCAGATTCACCATGTAAATAAGCATATTCCAAATGGTTTGGAAGTGGCTTTAACTCTAATGTCGGTGGTTCTTCTATCGATGATTTATAACGATATCTGTCTTCTTCTTTTAGCATTTGAATTTCTTCTGTTGTTGGTTCATATCCATTAGCCATAAGTGTAGCTAACATTTCAGTAACATCAATTGGTTCAGTTCCTTCTCCTAAAGAACATTCTCCTGTTCCTTGTAATTCTGAAAATTCTTCTAACAATTCTGCATGTGATTCTATTGTTTGAATATAATAACATGTATCATCTGCAGATTGCAGTTGTTGCATGGCTCTATCCACAGAAAAGGTAACACTCTCGTCCTCTATACTTAGGGTCAGTTTCTTACCAAACACGTCTATTATTGCTTTGGCCGTGTTTAAGAATGGTCTTCCTAATATGAGAGGAACTCGAGAATCTTCTTCCATGTCTAGAATAACAAAATCTACTGAAAATACTAAAGTACCAACTTTAACTAGCATGTTCTCCATTATCCCTCTAGGATATTTTACTGATCGATCGGCTAGTTGTATGCTTATTCGTGTTGGTTTCAATTCTCCAAGGTCTAGTTTAGCGTATAGTGAATACGGCATTAAATTTATACTAACACCTAAATCTGCCAATGCTTCTATTGAACTAAGACTACCCAGAAAACATGGAATTGTGAAACTTCCTAGATCTGATAATTTTTCTGGTATCTTATTCAACAGCACTGCTGAACAATTAGCATTCATAGTAACAGCCGAGAGTTCTTCCATTTTCTTTCTATTTGTGATTAGATCTTTCAAAAATTTAGCATATCTAGGCATTCCTGAAATCATATCAATGAAAGGAAGATTTACATTTATCTGTTTAAACATATCCAAGAATTTGGATTGCTCGGGTTCAAGTCTCTCTTTTCTCATTTTACTTAGGTAAGGAAGTGGTGGTTGGTATGGTTTAACATAAGTTTTAGCCTTAACTGTGTTATCTTCATTAACCTTTTCAACTACCGGTTCTTTTTCCTTATCTTGATCATATTGTGGTTCTTGTGGAGTAGGAATAGCTTCATCAGAAATTACAGGTATTTCAGGTGGTTTAAGTGTAATACCACTTCTTGTGGTAATGGCTTTAGCTGTTTCATTCTGGGGGTTAGCATTAGTATCACTAGGTAGACTTCCCGGTTTTCTTTCACCTATCAACCTTGCTAGGTTGCTCACTTCTTGTTCCAGATTTTGAATAGAAGCTTGTTGATTTCTAAATGCTTGAGCATTTTGTTCATTGGTTTGTTTCTGAGATGTGAAAAATTGAGTTTGAGATTCAACTAGCTTCGACATCATGTCTTCTAAATTTGGCTTTTTATCATCGGTTTATGGTGGTTTATTTTGAAAAATAGGTCTTTGCTGATTGTAAGTATTGTTAGATACTTGTTGATTGATAGGACCTTGTTGGTTGTTGTATGGAACATTTCGGTTATAATTCTGGTTTTGATTGTAGTTTGGTCTTGGCGGTTGATAATTATTCTGATAATTATTTCCAGGCCTTTGGTTTATGTATGAAACATTCTCTCTTTGTTCCATTGTTAGTTCAATACTGAGATAATCTTTTGTCAAATGTGGTCCTCCACACTGCTCACAACTAATTCGTATTGAGTGAATATCTTTAGTCATCTTTTCCATTCATCTCTCAACAGCATCTATCTTTACGGAAATGGAATCTAAGTCATGGCTAGAATCGGCTCTAGCTGCTTTAGATGATCTAACGATATCTTTTTCTTGGTGCCACTCATGTGAGTGGGAAGCAGTATTATCAATAATTTTGTAAGCGTCAGTTTCTGTTTTCTTCATAATGAAACCACCAGCTGCTATATCGATGTCTTTTCTTGTTGTGATGTCGCATCCTTGGTAGAATATTTGTACTATTTGACAAGTGTCTAAACTATGTTGCGGACATCCTCTCAATAACTTTCCAAATCTTGTCCACGCCTCATATAGAGTTTTGTTTGGCTTTTGTGTGAACATAACAATTTCTCCTTGAAGCCTCACGGCTTTAGATGCCGAAAAGAATTGTTTGAGAAATTTTTCAACTAAAACGTCCCATGTATCAATCGCTCCTTCAGGTAACGATTCCAACCAATCTTTGGCTTCTCCCTTTAAAGTCCAGGGAAATAACATGAGATATATCTGTTCATCCTCCACTTCTCTTATTTTAAATAGTATGCAGATCCTATTAAAGGTACGAAGATGTTCATTTGGATCTTCCTTCGGTGCACCACTAAATTGGCATTGATTAGTTACCATATGTAGGATTTGTCCCTTGATTTCATAATCTGGCGCATTAATGTCAGGTTGAGTAATTGTTTGACCTTGGCCAGTGTGTTTAGCTCGCATTCGGTCTTCCATACTTAGAGGTTCCAGATTTTTCATAATTGAATTTGTTGAATCTGAATTACTAGAGGATTCTGATTTAATGGTTGGTTCCTCAACAATCTCTGTTTGAATGATTGGTGGTTCCGGAGGAAAGATTAATGGTTCAGGATCTATGAATTGTCCCTGAATATTCTCCGGATTCTCAATTGTGAGGTTGGTTTCAAAAAATGGATTATCGGAAATTTGAATTAGAGTACTTGGTCGACTGGATGACGATTCTAAAGAAAAATCAACGGCGTCAATATTTGCTAGATGTCTTGATCTGGTTACAGGTGGTGAACGTACAAAAGGTGGTGAACGTTTTGCTCGGTGCATTCACTGAATATCCTATTAGTTTTTAAAAAGAAAGAAAAATTATATAAGTTATCCAATTAATAGACTTTTCTGATTTTGCCCATATTTCGAATAGCCAAAAGATGCAGCAGAGGGGCAGGATTCGTTTGGTCTCAATATAATTGAGTACTGTTTGACTCCAATAATCCGGTCCACGTACAAATCCAACTATTACTACGAACCAGAAAATTTTGATGTCTATCAATTTAACCAGTTAAAATAATTTTTCGTTTAAATTTAAAGAAATTTTAGATAAGAAATAGAAAAAATCTAAGTCCTAAAAACTAGAGCGTCGAGAAATAAGAAAGAAAAAGAGCGTGTCGAAAAACGTCAAAAAAATAAAAGGTCGAAAAATAATATGCGTCAAAAAATAAAAATAAGAAAGTAGCGCGTCGAAACTTAAAAAGGAATTAAAAACTAAGAATTAAAAGTTACGTCTAAAGATATTAAAGCTTTAGAGAATTACTATATCCCAAATGGCAATAACTTAAAAAGGTACTAAAATTTAAAAACGGCGTCGCAAAATTCTAAAGCACCTAAATCTTAGTCTAAAGAAAAAGCACTTAAGGGATTTTACGGCAAATCTTAAAAATCTAGAAATAAAAATAACTATGGCAAAAACTATATCTTAGAATTAAATACGAGCGAAAAATAAAAATATTATGCTAAAACAAATAAAAATATACAAAATATAAAAATATACTTAAAGTTATAAAAAGTACAATTTTATAAAAATATTATTTTTATATTATTTATTTTATAAAACTATTAATTTTATAATTTATTAAAACTTATTAAACTTAAAATACAAATTAAATAAAAACTAAACTAAATAATTAAATAGCTTAAAACCTAATTAGGGTTTAATTAAATAATAATAATAATAATTACGTAATGATTGATGTTTTTAGTCAATTAGGGTGTGTCAGACAGGGCCATGCGATCGCATGGTCCTCACGTTAAAAATCCATGCGATCGCATGGATAAGGAATTCGGGCCAGGTTCTGGGCTGCTACAGTAACGGGCCTCGAGTGTTTTTATTACTTTTTTCTGTATTCTGATTTATATATTTATATAATATATTTATATAAATTAAATAAAACTTATATTTTTACAAAATAAAAATAAAGAAACTTTATAGTTTTATATTTAACAAACTCTTAAAAATATTTATATTTTTGTTTTTCTTTTTATATTTTTGTATTAAAACGTATTTTTACAAAAGCGTATTTTTATAAAAATAAAAAAAATCCTTTTTTTTAAATAGCGTTGCGCTTCCGGCGTTTAAGCAAGAATGTCCCCAGCAGCGGCGCCAAAAATACTTGATGTTATGCGAGGTGTATATAAAATAGTATTATCTTTACAACGAAATTGAAATGCCCCGTCCTAATCCATCTGGACGAAGTCATCAACATTTGATCCCAGAGCGATGATCGACTCCAAGAAATGTCCTTAAAATGAGCAAATGCACAGCGGAAGATTTCTTTCATACCTGAGAATAAACATGCTTTCAAGTGTCAACCAAAAGGTTGGTGAGTTCATAGGTTTATCTTAAAACAATAAAATTCATCATTTTGATAGACCACAAAATTTAAGTACTGCATGGTACAAATAGGCCCGAATCCTATACCCACCTGTAATGTACATGCTATATCTTTTAAATACAGTACATCTTTCTCGTGTACGAAACCATTTTCATAAACCATAGTAACCGTACACATATCTTGTGCACAAAAATAACATACACATAACCTGTGTATAAAATCATTCTCTTGATATATAACATTCATATCAACTGGTGGCAATTATCATGTCCACATAATTCAATGGTGGCAATTATCATGTCCACATAATTCAATGGTGGCAATTATCATGTCCACATAATTCAATAATAATCCGCAGAACTTCTGTCTGCACAATAATTCATTCGAGGAATTTTTTTTGTGTCTATCTCGTCAAACATTTATAAAAGCATTTCATGTATTCGCAGTTCAAAATATATTTCAAAAGCATTTAATAAATCAGTTGTAAAAACAGCGCATGTATTCTCAGTCCCAAAAATATATATTGCAAAAGCATTTAAAAAGGGAGCAAATGAAACTCACACATATATTTATTGTAAAACAGTTAATAAAGCATTTGCATGTATTCTCAGTCCCAAAAATGTAAAGAGTAAAAGGGAATCAAATGAAACTCACACATATATTTATTGTAAAATAGTTAATAAAGCATTTGCATGTATTCTCAGTCCCAAAAATGTAAAGAGTAAAAGGGAATCAAATGAAACTCACCTAATGTATTTTGTAGTAAAAATACATATGACTATATTGAACAATGCAGGGTTGACCTCAGATTCACGAACCTATATCATTTATGTATATATTAACACACATAATTGTAATCGAACGAATTTATATATTAATATTAATATATAATATTTCAATTGTTATATATTTATAGATAGATATATATATATATATATATATATATATAAATATACTTTTTATACGTGTTCTATATAAGTATTTATATGATAAAATAATGTTAATAATAATAATAATAGTAATACTGATAAAAATAAAAGAGGGCTACCTCAAAGAATAGGTCTTAAAAAAATAATGCCCTTGCCCAGGCTCGAACCCGCAATCTCTCACTCACTCGCTAACACTCAAGACCATGGCTCCATTACCTCTTTTCTGTTTTATTCCGTAATCATTTATATTTAACCCACTTTTTCTGTTTCTACTTCCTTCTTATTCACAACACAAAACCTAAATACATCTTCATCATCTAACTATAACATCTTAACACTCATTATCGTTATCTTACAATCATCATCATCCTACGGGCATCATCAAGATCATCATCGTACATCGTCCGAGCATTATCTATATTATCATCTATATCTTCATCTACGAACACCATCATCCATCAACTTCTAAATTTGTATTCATCTAATACTCATAAACATTATCTTGATCGCTGAATATCATCATCATCATCTTAATATATCGTGATTAGATTAACTTTTGTTATCTACTCGAGTTTCATCATAAACGTACGTCATCATCGTTTCTTATTGAAGTACATGAGCCCAAATATTAGATTAATTGGGTCGAATAAGTAATCCACTACTATTTAGTCCAATAATGAGGATAAGCCCAAGAAAAATTTTATCAAGCCTATATATATATATATATATATATATATATATATATATATATATATATATATATATATATGAAGATACATCTTACAGGATGGGATCGTGGGGTTTGGTTGTTAGGGTATAATCCCGTACACTTTCATTCTTCATCTTCGACAGAATCATCAAATATCATCATCATTAATCATCCTCCATCGTTATCATCATCATCATTGTTGTTATTATTAAGTCATCGTTAACTTTTATCTTCATCACCAATATCGTTGCAATTTTTAACAGAAGTATAATAAGAATAGAAAGTGGCTGCGTTTAACAGTAGAACACAACGATGAGGTTTAATGGGTTGTTCATAGGTTGTAAACATAATAAATGGGCTGTAGTAGCAAAATAGCTAGCCCAAATACAGACACTCGGCCTAATGTTAAAAGAAGTCCACGGCCCAACTATGAACCCGTTAACAATTTCAGAATAGGGTCCGGTTGTGGATTTTGTGTTTAAAACAGAAAAAATGGAAACAAGATTATACGTTTTCAAAAAAAAACAAGTGGAGTTACCTTTATTAAAAGGTGTCTGCCATAAATCAAAAGAAGAAGCACTCCCTCTTATCTTTATTATACATTTAGTATTCTCTTGTTATTTATATTTATTTTGTTGCGAGGGTTTGGAACTAGGGGTTTACGAAGAAGAGAATAGAGAGAGATAATGTGAGGGAGAGTGGTGGAAGTTTACAGTGGTTAATGGTAACCGGTGGTGGTAGTTGTAAATTGAAAATAGCAACGACAATCTAAGATGTTTATGGTGAATCACGGTTTCAAGTTGGTCGTTATGGTAGAAATGGGTGTGAAACCGTGGTGATCCTTGGTTACTTATATTAGAGAGAGAATGAGAGAGAGAGAGAGAGATACAAGTGATGTTTGATGATGGTTGTTTTTGGTTTCGAGTTCACATGTGAAACAGAAATAGCGTAGTTTAGCAGTAGCAGTAGTAGTGTATGTTGCAGGTGGTTTTTAATTTGAACACGAAGTAGAAATATCAACAACAACAAGGAGATGTTCGATGTTGGTTATTCACGAAAAGAAAAACAAGGAGGATGAAGGAGAGGAAGGTAGATGAAGAAAAGAGAGGTGAAGATGAGGTGAAAGTTTAGTTTGATAACACAGGAAGTTAAGTGTACGTTTTGGATAGGTTTTGTATTGTGATGATTCAAAACAGAAAATAGGAGTAAGGCAAAGAGAAGAGGAATCGAGCTAATTCGTTCTTTGAAGGTAATGGTGATTGTTTTTGGGGTGGTGCGAAGTTGGTCATAAAGGGATGGTAATCGTGATGCTTGTTGAAGAAAAAGAAACGATTGAGATGGCACAATATAATTAAAGAGGTGATGGTTTTGTTTTTGTATCTCTTTTCTATAAGTATATGTAATTGTATAAAGCATGATAATGATATAAAACAGATTCGTACCCCTTTAGATGATATAGATGGCTAACAAATTCATGGATTATTCTTTTGATTGAATTGTGATTTGTACGAATATTTGAAAATCAAATACAGTGTGATAGTTCCATGAAACATATTGGTGGATAGTATTGGTGGTCGATAGGTTCATAACCAGGTACAGAAATATAATAAAAAAATAAAAGAAGAAATTGATGGCAACTGAATTTGGAATGATTCAAGATTTGAGATCGTCAGATATAACTTAATTCAACACTTTAAACAGAACGATAGTGATTGTGAAGCTGTAATGGGTCCTTAAATCGTACGTATGGATTCCATATCTATTATTAATAATTTATAATCAAGATTATATAAATATAAATAATAATAATAATAATATAATAATAATAATAATAATAATAATAATAATAATAATCATATTAATAATAATAATAATCATATTAATAATCAAAAATCATAATTATAGTAGTGATAATATTAGTAGTAACAATAATAATGGTAGTTTTTATAATATTACTTATAAAAATAATGTTGATGAGTAAATAATATTAATAACAAGGATATTGATAATTATCAATAACAATATAAACAATGACATTTAAATTATAACTAAATTATACTTTTAATTAATCTTATAATAATATTTATATATAAAAATCTTTATTTTGATAATCATAATTTTACAAATAATATTAATATTATTAATATTAATAATGAAAGTAATAATAATATTACAACAACAACTACGTCTTAATTTGTAATTAAATTTAATATGTTATTATCACATATTATTAATTATGTAATATTTAATAATTATATAATGTATATATATATATAATAACATATAATAAATATTTAATATTTAAATAGTTTTCACATAATTATTTATATACATATAATTATATATGCACATCAAGTTAAATATAATTGTTCGTGAATCGTTGGGAATACTTGAAGGGTAATTAAATATATGAAAATCGTTTCAAAGTTTTCGAGACTCAACATTACAGACTTTGCTTATCGTGTCGGAACCATATAAAGATTAAAGTTTAAATTTGGTTGAAAATTTTCGGGTCATCACAGTACCTACCCGTTAAAGAAATTTCGTCCCGAAATTTGAGTGAGGTCGTCATGGCTAACCATAAAAATGTTTTCATGACTCATATGAGCTGATAGATTGAGTTTTATTACCATTGAGTAATAAAGATAAAATCATTCGATTTTTTTTTTTTTTTTGAAGAGTACGAGTGAAGTTATCAAAAATAGTGGAATGAGGAAAATAAGTTTTTGTCATAACTTTTGACGTAGTCATGGTTGAATTTAGAAAAATAAGGTGCGTCTTAACTTTTGACGTTGTCTTGGTTAAATTCTGGAATTCAGGGGATTTAAAGAAAATCTTGAAAATCTATAAGATCTGATTCTTCGGGATTTATGGGAAATAAGATCTCTATAATTAAATGCGATCATTTGTCTCGATTGCTCTGTCTGGTATTTTCACTATAAATGAACTTTTTCCGTTTCATTATTTCCCATCACTTCTAATTTCTATATTTTAATTCATTCTTCCAATTCATCAATTAATATGCTTCATTCAGTTTTAATTCTGGATATATTCCTGACTTTCATATTGATCATTCTCCTTTTTCATCTACCACCGGAGGAATCTATCTACTTCTACTATGCTCTTGGGTTTATAGTGTTTTTAGTTCTCCCGAGTCTTTATATTGCTATTCGTATTAATATCCACGGTTTATGACCTCTAAGTTGTTATTGGGCTTTATATTTTCTCTTATATTCTAGAGCTCTTTGCCTTTTTCTCCTCCTCTCGAACTCTGGTAAAGTAAGTAATGGTCCAAAATTCGTAAGTATGAAGTTTTGAATGAACTTAATGTTCTAAATAAGAAAGAACGTAATAGCACGATTTGAGTTGTCAAATTACCAGATTCACTGAGAATAGAACTATCAAGAATATACTTTCTTGATATGTTCAGAAGTTTAGCAGAATGAAAGAGTTATGTAACATGGCACATGATGACGTTATGATCTGTGAATCATCATGTTCCATTAGAAACTCAGCTTGACTTACTGTAATATAATCACGTTGATCAAGTGTCATTATATTATACTAACTCATGCATCAGTTCCCAACACTACTTCAAAACATTCGTATTTTAAACTCGAAAGTTTACAGAATATAGAAACTAATAGTTTCTCATATGATGTAACACTGATAGCTCAAAGAGATAAATGATTTCAGATAAGATTAGTTATGAAAATATATTCAGAAATATCGAGGATATTTATAATGAAAGATACGATAATATCTTTGAATATCTAAGATCAGAGGATGATGGAAACTATTGTCCGTAAGGGTTTAGAGTAAGGAGCAAGATATTTGCTAAAGACTTCAGCAGGCATTGAATCATTTAGATTCTTTGAAGTCAAACTTATTCTTTGTGATTTGTCCACGGCTTTCTTCATAGTTTCACATAATCTGCTTTTTGGTACTAAATTTTCTCTTGAATTTTTCCAATATAATGATACCCAGAGAGCACGAAGAGATATATAATTTCGGACGAGAATATTTTTGAAAATATCCTCAGAAATATTGAAGATATTGATGATGATATTTTGGAATTTCTAAGTTTGATGGTTGATGGAGAAAGATGTTCCGCAAGATTTTAACATGACTTCGGAGTAAGATATTCTCTAAAGATTTCATCGGATTCAGAATTACTTGGATTCTTTGAATATAGGGTTTGGTCCTTGTATTTGTCCTTGGTCTCCTTCGTGGTTAGCTCAATCCATTTTTCAGTTCTAACTTTTATGAGCTTTTCTAACATACTATTTTTTATCATCAAACTTCCGATGATTAAGGTCATTTACGGTTGTCTATGGTTTCTGCTGCTTCATTCAACTTTTTCAACATTCATAGTATTGATTTGTGACTGAGTGCTTTTTAGAATTTCATAATGAGAGATCATAATTCTAAGAGATAAATGTCATACATATATCTGTTGATGTAGATATGATGTGAGTTTTCAAAGTACTGATTGCTGATTCCCGGTAATTGGTATGACAGTTCTCGTTACAAGATGCTGATGAGTATATGATAGGGTTTCAATGAATAAATATAATGATTTGTCAGAGAGATCTAAGCCAAGAATCAACGAGGTTGCTGGTACGTTTGCTGGTAATATGGTGGAATATAAAAGAATTCTCCGGTATCAAAAGGGTAATCGTATATATATCAGGATTATAGTAAGGCTACTTCGAATGAAAAGTCGAAGTTGACTTGCTGGAGCTGTGACAAAATTGACTACTTTGAAAAGGGATCGCAAAATTATTTTTGCTAATAAATGCCAAAGGATCTAATGCGACTACGTGTTAAACTTTTACTCAGTTGCCTAGAGTTTCTCAGGTGCATAACTATATGCATAAATCTTTCCTTCTATAGATAAAATGCGGTTGATTCGTCCTATCGATTGAGGTGTTTTCAAGAATCATGAAAGGTTTGAACGCAGATTGTAATCGTCAAGATACACATGGGGTTTAAGATGAAATCAAGTGGCAAACTTGAAGAATTGTTCAGTTTCATATGTTAAAATCAATATTTTAATTCATTTTAATTGTCCACTGCTGGTAATCCTCAGTTGATTAGTCCACAGTTAGCTAGGAACAGTTAGCTAAGATTTTTGTTAGCGTGGATTCTTAACAAAATTTCTCATAGTTAATTTGTTTATTTCTAACAAATTTTATTCCGTCAAATGTTTTCTTCATTATGCCACTTGTTGGATTCTGATAGGTCAAAATCCAAATATGAAATTTGAATTGAAATGGTTATTATGTGGTGAACGGATTCATATATCTGTGAATGTAAGTAGGATAGGAAATGACTGTTGAATCAGATTTGAAGAATGTACAGTATAATTTATTAATGTGAAATCTTAAATATTCTTCAGGTATTACCTACCCGCTAAAATATTTTCATCATTAATAGTTTGTATGAAAGAATTTTTAATCACAATCTTAATGAAAATATATATATACATATACATTTTCTTCAGATGTAATTATGGATTTAACGAGTCAATATAATATTAGACTCATTTGATTTTCGGTTTGAGCTAGAATAAGTAATCTCTAAAACTATTAGGATCTACATATTCTTCGCAGAATATTAATGAAGTTATGGTTTAATACTTCATTGTTAATTGCTGTTGGTACTCCATGGTATCTATGGTGCGTATGATGTTGATATTCGTGGAACAGATTGTGAAATTGAGACTAGGGATGCGGATGTTGTTGTTGGTGATACTGTTGATGCCGGTAATGTTGCTGAAGCTGGTACATTTTGCACCATATTTATTTTTTTTAATTTTTTTTTTTTCAAATTATTTACTCGAGCGCGAAGCTCGTTGACTTCTTCTATGGTTCCGGGATGATTTTTGGTTCGGACTAGCGGATAAATATAATCTAGAATTTGGTATAGTATATAATCTTGGCGAGATATTCTGGAAATGAGAGAAAAGATGGTGTTTCGAACAGGTTCACCGGTAAGTGCTTCAGGTTCTTCGCCAATAGGGCAATGTGACGGATGGAAAGGATCACCTTCTTCTTGTCTCCAATGATTGAGGAGGCTACGAACCCATCCCCAATTCACCCAGAATAGATGATGACTGATTGGTTGATCCATTCCGGTCACACTGCTTTCGGAGCTCGATTGGGGTTCCATTTCGGAATCCGAGTGACTTGAACTAATGACGAATTCCATTTCGTACGATTGAATAAAGAATTTTTAGATATGAAATGATTTTCTGGCTAACGGATGGTATTCTTAATTACATAGAATATCCATGTATATAGAACAAAAGGTTTCGTAGATTACGGAGGAATTTACGGGATACGCCAAGTAAGGTTTATAGTAACAGATACGCTAAGATATGAATCTTGTCTATACACTATTCATGCAATCAATGCAGCAAGACGTGTCTAGACTAAGAATGATAAGCAGATAATTTTTGAAACAAAATGATAAGCAAAACTTTTTGACATGCAGACCAGGTCGAAGTCCAGACTCACTAATGAATCCTAACGACTACTAGTTAGACACACTAATGCAAGACCTGGTTCACTAAGACCATCGCTCTGATACCAACTGAAATACAGTGGGGACAACCACCGTCCCACCCAGTGCCTTCCCAGCTAACCGCCTGGTGACCACTGAGTGTACCTCAGATACTGATTTTAGGGCCTGCCTCTCGGCTACTGCCAACCCTCGTAAGGGATCGCAAGGAGTAAGATCCAATGCTTCGTCACAGGTAACACTGTGAGAACCTCCTTTACGACTAACCCGCCACACATGGACGGCGTTATACCAGCTCTGATACCAACTGAAATGCCCTGTCCTAATCCATCTGGACGAAGTCATCAACATTTGATCCCAGAGCGATGATCGACTCCAAGAAATGTCCTTAAAATGAGCAAATGCACAGCGGAAGATTTCTTTCATACCTGAGAATAAACATGCTTTCAAGTGTCAACCAAATGGTTGGTGAGTTCATAGGTTTATCTTAAAACAATAAAATTCATCATTTTGATAGACCACAAAATTTAAGTACTGCATGGTACAAATGGGCCCGAATCCTATACCCACCTGTAATGCACATGCTATATCTTTTAAATACAGTACATCTTTCTCGTGTACGAAACCATTTTCATAAACCATAGTAACCGTACAAAATCATTCTCTTGATATATAACATTCATATCAACTGGTGGCAATTATCATGTCCACATAATTCAATGGTGGCAATTATCATGTCCACATAATTCAATGGTGGCAATTATCATGTCCACATAATTCAATAATAATCCGCAGAACTTCTGTCTGCACAATAATTCATTCGAGGAATTTTTTTTGTGTCTATCTCATCAAACATTTATAAAAGCATTTCATGTATTCGCAGTTCAAAATATATTTCAAAAGCATTTAATAAAGCAGTTGTAAAAACAGCGCATGTATTCTCAGTCCCAAAAATATATATTGCAAAAGCATTTAAAAAGGGAGCAAATGAAACTCACACATATATTTATTGTAAAACAGTTAATAAAGCATTTGCATATATTCTCAGTCCCAAAAATGTAAAGAGTAAAAGAAAATCAAATGAAACTCACACATATATTTATTGTAAAACAGTTAATAAAGCATTTGCATGTATTCTCAGTTCCAAAAATGTAAAGAGTAAAAGAGAATCAAATGAAACTCACCTAATGTATTTTGTAGTAAAAATACATATGACTATATTTAACAATGCAGGGTTGACCTCGGATTCACGAACCTATATCATTTATGTATATATTAACACACATAATTGTAATCGAACGAATTTATATATTAATATTAATATATAATATTTCAATTTTTATATATTTATAGATAGATATATATATATATAAATATATACTTTTTATACATGTTCTATATAAGTATTTATATGATAAAATAATGTTAATAATAATAATAATAATAATAATAATAGTAATACTGATAAAAATAAAAGAGGGCTACCTCAAAGAATAGGTCTTAAAAAAAATAATGCCCTTGCCCAGGCTCGAACCCGCAATCTCTCACTCACTCGCTAACACTCAAGACCATGGCTCCATTACCTCTTTTCAGTTTTATTCAGTAATCGTTTATATTTAACCCACTTTTTCTGTTTCTACTTCCTTCTTATTCACAACACAAAACCCAAATACATCTTCATCATCTAACTATAACATCTTAACACTCATTATCGTTATCTTACAATCATCATCATCCTACGGGCATCATCAAGATCATCAGCGTACATCGTCCAAGCATTATCTATATTATCATCTATATCTTCATCTACGAACACAATCATCTATCAACTTCTAAATTTGTATTCATCTAATACTCATAAACATTATCTTGATCGCTGAATATCATCATCATCTTAATATATCGTGATTAGATTAACTTTTGTTATCTACTCGAGTTTCATCATAAACGTACGTCATCATCATTTCTTATTGAAGTACATGAGCCCAAATATTAGATTAATTGGGTCCAATAAGTAATCCACTACTATTTAGTCCAATAATGAGGATAAGCCCAAGAAAAATTTTATCAAACCTATATATATATATATATATATATATATATATATATATATATATATATATATATATATATATATATATATATATATATATATATATATATATATATATGAAGATACATCTTACAGGATGGGATCGTGGGGTTTGGTTGTTAGGGTATAATCCCGTACACTTTCATTCTTCATCTTCGACAGAATCATCAAATATCATCATCATTAATCATCCTCCATCGTTATCATCATCATCATTGTTGTTATTATCATGTCATCGTTAACTTTTATCTTCATCACCAATATCATTGCAATTTTTAACAGAAGTATAATAAGAATAGAAAGTGGCTGCGTTTAACAGTAGAACACAACGATGAGGTTTAATGGGTTGTTCATAGGTTGTAAATAGAATAAATGGGCTGTAGTAGCAAAATAGCTAGCCCAAATACAGACACTCGGCCTAATGTTAAAAGAAGTTCACGGCCCAACTATGAACCCATTAACAATTTCAGAATAGGGTCCGGTTGTGGATTTCGTGTTTAAAACATAAAAAATGGAAACAAGATTATACGTTTTCAAAAAAAAAATCAAGTGGAGTTACCTTTATTAAAAGGTGTCTGCCATAAATCAAAAGAAGAAGCACTCCCTCTTATCTTTATTATACATTTAGTATTCTCTTGTTATTTATATTTATTTTGTTGCGAGGGTTTGGAACTAGGGGTTTACGAAGAAGAGAATAGAGAGAGATAACGTGAGGGAGAGTGGTGGAATTTTACAGTGGTTAATGGTAACCGGTGGTGGTAGTTGTAAACTGAAAATAGCAACGACAATCTAAGATGTTTATGGTGAATCACGGTTTCAAGTTGGTCGTTATGGTGGAAATGGGTGTGAAACCGTGGTGATCCTTGGTTACTTATAGTAGAGAGAGAATGAGAGAGAGAGATACAAGTGATGTTTGATGATGGTTGTTTTTGGTTTCGAGTTCACATGTGAAACAGAAACAGCGTAGTTTAGCAGTAGCAGTAGTAGTGTATGTTGCAGGTGGTTTTTAATTTGAACACGAAGTAGAAATATCAACAACAACAAGGAGATGTTCGATGGTGGTTGTTCACGAAAAGAAAAACAAGGAGGATGAAGGAGAGGAAGGTAGATGAAGAAAAGAGAGGTGAAGATGAGGTGAAAGTTTAGTTTGATAACACATGAAGTTAAGTGTACGTTTTGGATAGGTTTTGTATTGTGATGATTCAAAACAGAAAATAGGAGTAAGGCAAAGAGAAGAGGAATCGAGCTGATTCGTTCTTTGAAGGTAATGGTGATTGTTTTTGGGGTGGTGCGAAGTTGGTTATAAAGGGATGGCAATCGTGATGCTTGTTGAAGAAAAAGAAACGATTGAGATGGCACAATATAATTAAAGAGGTGATGGTTTTGTTTTTTTATCTCTTTTTTATAAGTATATGTAATTGTATAAAGCATGATAATGATATAAAACAGATTCGTACCCCTTTAGATGATATAGATGGCTAACAAATTCATGGATTATTCTTTTGATTGAATTGTGATTTGTACGAATATTTGAAAATCAAATACAGTGTGATAGTTCCATGAAACATATTGGTGGATAGTATTGGTGGTCGACAGGTTCATAACCAGGTACAGAAATATAATAAAAAAAATAAAAGAAGAAATTGATGGCAACTGAATTTGGAATGATTCAAGATTTGAGATCGTCAGATATTACTTAATTCAACACTTTAAACAGAACGATAGTGATTGTGAAGCTGTAATGGGTCCTTAAATCGTACGTATGGATTCCATATCTATTATTAATAATTTATAATCAAGATTATATAAATAATAATAATAATAATAATAATAATAATAATAATAATAATAATAATAATAATAATCATATTAATAATCAAAAATCATAATTATAGTAGTGATAATATTAGTAGTAACAATAATAATGGTAGTTTTTATAATATTACTTATAAAAATAATGTTGATGAGTAAATAATATTAATAAGAAGGATATTGATAATTATCAATAACAATATAAACAATGACATTTAAATTATAACTAAATTATACTTTTAATTAATCTTATAATAATATCTATATATAAAAATCTTTATTTTGATAATCATAATTTTACAAATAATATTAATATTATTAATATTAATAATGAAAGTAATAATAATATTACAACAACAACTACGTCTTAATTTGTAATTAAATTTAATATGTTATTATCACATATTATTATATATGCACATCAAGTTAAATATAATTGTTCGTGAATCGTTGGGAATACTTGAAGGGTAATTAAATATATGAACATCGTTTCAAAGTTTTCGAGACTCAACATTACAGACTTTGCTTATCGTGTCGGAACCATATAAAGATTAAAGTTTAAATTTGGTTGAAAATTTTCGGGTCATCACAGAAATACTATTAAATACGATACAATTTTACACAAGATATTTATTTATTTATAGAATGGATATACCTAAACCTTGCTACAACACTTATAGGCAGTGTACCTAATCGTACAGTAGTGTAGTTTTTAGTAACTCCGGTTCGTCCACAGGGAACTCTTAAACAAGCTTAACGCTATATTAGTTTTAAATTTATAAAAATACAAATATATATATATAAGTGATATTATTATTATAAAAGGGGGTTTTTACCGTTTAATGACCGGTTTGTCGATTTTTAAAACTTTAGTCGCAGTTAAAACCGAATGTAAAATATTAAAAATAAATATAACTTAATTTAAAGCGTAAAGTAAATAACGATAATGAAATTGCGATAAATAAAAGTGCGATAAAATAAAATTGCGATAATTAAAGAGTACGATAATTAAAAGTGCAATTAAATACAATGACAATAAATAAAAGTGAGATAATTAAAAGTGCAATTAAATATGAAATAAAAGAATTATGCTTATTTAAACTTCCATAATCATGATGTTTGACGTATTGATTTTTAGTTTATTCCCATGGGTTAATTGTTCTTTGTCCTGGATTATTCAATATATCCATACGGATTTGTCCATAATAGTCCATCAGTCATAATCATAAAATGCGGAAGTCTTCGCCAAATTATTCTTATTCCCGAAGTCAAATATTCCAACTAATTGGGGATTCGAATTGTAACAAGGTTTTAATACTTTGTTTAATGAATACACCAGGTTATCGACTGCGTGTAAACCAAGGTTTTACTACTTTGTTAACAATTACACCAATTACCCTTGAATGTAATCCACCCCTGTTTCAACAAGTCTACTAACTATTAATCCAGTTCCGTGTCCGGTAAAATGAACAATTATTGGTATTTATAGATATCCCGCCCACCGTGCCCAGTCAAGCGTATGTGATAATATATAAATACGTCAAATTATAAGTCTATATATTAAATTAACGAGGTATCATTTAGTTAATATAAAGCCCATTAATAGCCCATAGTCTAATTTCCACAAGTGTCGTTCTTTCGTCCAAACCCCAATTATGGTACAAAGCCCAATTACCCAATCTTAATATTTTTAGCCCAACATCATGATTACTTCGTCTTAAATAAGCATAATAATAACTTAGCTACGAGACATTAAATTAAAAATAATATTAACCATAACTTACAGTGATTAAAACTAGCGTAGCGTTACACGGACAGAATTTCGACTTACACCCTTACAACATTCGCTAACATACCCTTATTATTAGAATTTAAAATTAAAACTAAAATTATAATATAAATATAAATATATTTACGTATAGATAGAAAGATGGATATGGATATATTTTTCGTTCACCAAACTGCGAATTTATAGGACCTGGGGCTGAAAAAGTGTTCCATGCGATCGCATGGCTTTCTGCCTTCCAGGCCATGCGATCGCATGGCCAGCTGGTGAAGTTCACATGCCTTTGTTTCTTTGCTTGCCGACGTTTATAAATAATAATATAATATATAAATAATTATAAGAATTATTTAATTATTATATTTTATTTATGTGCATAGTTAACTTGTAATTTTTAGTCCGTTGCGTCGAGCGTTGAGAGTTGACTTTAGTCCCGGTTCCGGATTTTTGAACGTCCTTGCGTATAATTTAATATCTTGTACTTTGCGTTTCGCGTCTTGTACTCTTGTAATTTTGAGACATTTCTTATCAATAATTGGAACCTCTTTGATTGTATTTTGTACTTTTGAGCTTTTTGGTCGTTTGCGTCTTCAATTCGTCGAATCTGTCTTTTGTCTTCACTTTTTATTATTTAAACGAATATCACTTGTAAATAGAACAATTGCAACTAAAAGTTTGTCTTTCTTTAGGGATAATGCTATGAAATATATGTTCGTTTTTAGCATTATCAAATGCTCAGTTGGTATTTTCAACTTGTCCACTTGTTTGTCGATGATAATCGGTTGAGATTTTATGAGTTAATCCATATCTTTTGAGAACTTTCTCAAGTTGATTATTACAAAAATGAGTTCCCCGATCACTTATTAAAGCTTTCGGTGTTCCGAACCTTGCAAAAAGACGTTTTAAGAAGTTGACTACAACTCGTGCATCGCTAGTTGGGAGAGCTTGTGCTTCCGCCCATTTAGATACATAATCAATGGCAACGAGAATGTAGAGATTATTATGAGATTTTGGAAATAGACCCATAAAGTCAATACCACAAATGTAAAATACTTCACATACTTGAATGACATTTTGTGGCATTTCATCACGTTGACTTATTTTTCCAGCCCTTTGACAATCATCACAGGTTTTGTAGAGAAGGTGTGCGTCTTTGAAAATTGTAGGCCAATAGAATCCAGCATCGTAGACTTTCCTTGCTGTAAGTTGAGGCCCATAATGCCCTCATGTTGGTCATGTGTGACAATGGTTTAAGATTTGACTAGCTTCATCTTCGAATACGCATCGGCGTATTATTCCATCAGGACAACTTTTGAATAAATGTGGATCTTCCCAAAAAATAGTGTTTTATATCACTAAAGAATTTCTTTCATTTTTGGTACGACAATCATTTTTCAAGGAATCCACATACTAAGTAGTTTGCATAGTCTGCAAACTATAAAATTTCTTTATAATCGATTTTTAATAGATATCCATCAGGAAAGTTGTCTTGTATGGCCGATTCATTTAGAACTTTTAATTCAGGATTTTCAAGGCGAGAAAGATGATCAGCGGCGAGATTTTCTGCTCCCTTTTTGTCTCGGATTTCAATATCGAACTCTTGTAAGAGTAAGATCTAACGGATTAATCGTGGTTTGGTATCTTGTTTTGAAAATAGGTATCTAAGAGCAGAATGGTCGGTATATACCACCCTTTTTGCTAGACCGAGATATGAACGAAATTTGTCAAAAGCAAAGACAATAGCAAGGAGTTCTTTTTCAGTAGTTGTGTAATTCTTTTGTACTCCTTGTAACATCTTACTAGCGTAATAAATAGGTTGAAATCGTTTTTCAATCCTTTGTCCTAAAACGGCTCCCATTGCAAAATCACTTGCATCACACATGAGTTCAAATGGTAAATTCCAATTTGGAGTTATCATGATTGGCGCATTAGTGAGTTTTTCTTTAAGAATATTAAAAGATTTAATGTATTCATCCGAAAAGATGAATGGAGAATCCTTTTCTAGGAGTTTATTCATAGGAGTGGCAATTTTAGAAAAATCTTTTATGAAACGTCGGTAAAAATCGGCATGCCCTAAAAAACTCCTAACTCCTCTAACATTGGTGGGATGTGGAAGTTTAGCAATTACATCTACTTTAGCTCTATCCACTTCAATTCCTTCCTTTGAAATCTTATGACCAAGAACGATGCCTTCTCTAACCATGAAATGGCATTTCTCCCAATTAAGAACTAGATTTGATTGCTCGCATCTAATAAGTATTCGTTCAAGATTAACTAGACATGTTTCAAAAGTATCACCGAAAACTGAAAAGTCATCCATGAAAACTTCCATGCATTCTTCTATCATGTCATGAAAAATCGCCATCATGCACCTTTGAAAGGTTGCAGGGGCGTTGCAAAGTCCAAATGGCATGCATTTGTAAGCAAAAGTACCATAAGGGCACGTGAATGTGGTTTTCTCTTGGTCCTCGGGTGCGATTGGAATTTGAAAGTATCCGGAGAAACCGTCAAGAAAACAATAGTAACTATTCCCAGCTAACCTTTCCAACATTTGATCAATGAAAGGTAAGGGAAAGTGATCTTTTCTGGTGGCGTCATTTAATTTTCTATAATCAATACAGACACGCCATCCCGTTACAGTCCTATTAGGAATAAGCTCATCTTTTTCATTTGTGATGACAGTCATGGCACCCTTCTTAGGCACTCATTGAACTGGACTTACCCATGGACTATCAGAGATTGGATAAATTAAACCTGCATCTAGCAGTTTAATAATTTCTTTCTTAATAACATCTTGCATATTAGGATTTAGTCTTCGTTGGCGTTGCACATAGGTTTTATGACCTTCTTCCATAAGGATTTTATGTGTGCAATACGAAGGACTTATTCCTTTAATGTCATGAATCTTCCATGCAATAGCTAGTTTATGAGCTTTTAGCACAGAAATGAGTCGAGATTTTTCATTTTTAGTAAGAGAAGACGATATTATTACAGGTAATTCAGATTCACCATGTAAATAAGCGTATTCTAAATAGTTTGGAAGTGGCTTTAACTCTAATATTGGTGGTTCTTCTATCGATGATTTGTATCGATATCTGTCTTCCCCTTTCAACATTTGAAGTTCTTCTGTTGTTGGTTTGTAATCATTAGCCATGTGTGTGGCTAATATTTCAGCTTCTGTGGCTAATATTTCAGCTTCATCAATTGGTTCAATTCCTTCTCCTAAAGAACATTCTCCTGTTCCTTGTAATTCTAGAAATTCTTGTAACAATTCTGCATGTGAATCTATGGTTTGAATATAATAACATGTATCATCTGCAGATTGTGGTTGTTTCATGGCTCTATCAACAGAAACGGTAACACTCTCGTCCTCTATATTAGGGTCAGTTTCTTACCAAACACGTCTATTATTGCTTTAGCCTTGTTTAAGAATGGTCTTCCTAATATGAGAGGAACTCGAGAATCTTCTTCCATATCCAGAATAACAAAATCTACTGGAAATACTAAAGAACTAACTTTAACTAGCATGTTCTCCATTATCCCTCTAGGATATTTTACTGATCGATTGGCTAGTTATATGCTTATTCTTGTTGGTTTCAATTCTCCGAGGTCTAGTTTAGCGTATAGTGAATACGGCATTAAATTTATACTAGCACCTAAGTCTGCCAATGCTTCTATTGAATTAAGACTACCCAGAAAACATGGAATTGTGAAAGTTCCTGGATCTAATAATTTTTTTGGTAGTTTATTCAACAGCACTGCAGAACAATTAGCATTCATAGTAACAGCCGAGAGTTCTTCCATTTTCTTTCTATTTGTGATTAGATCGTTCAGGAATTTAGCATATCTAGGCATTCCTGAAATCACATCAATGAAAGGAAGGTTGACATTTATATGTTTAAACATATCCAAGAATTTGGTTTGCTCGGCTTCAAGTCTTTCTTTTCTCATTTTACTCGGGTAAGGAAGCGGTGGTTGGTATGGTTTAACATAAGGCTTTGCCTTAACTGTATTATCTTCATTAAACTTTTATCGGTTCTGTTTTCTTCTCTTGATCAGGCTGTGGTGCCTGTGTAGTAGGAATAGCGTCATCAGAAATTACAGGTATTTCAGGTGGTTTAAGTGTAATACCACTTCTCGTGGTAATGGCTTTAGCTGTTTCATTACGGGGGTTAGTATTTGTATCGCTGGGTAGACTCTCCGGTTTTCTTTCACCTATTAACCTTGCGAGGTTACTTACTTCTTGTTCCAGATTTTGGATAGAAGCTTGTTGATTTCTAAATGCTTGAGCATTTTGTTCATTGGTTTGTTTCTGAGATATGAAAAACTGCGTTTGAGATTCAACTAGCTTCGACATCATATCTTCTAAATTTGGCTTTTTATCATCGATTTGTGGTGGTTTATTTGGAAAAATAGGTCTTTGCTGGTTGTAAGTATTATTGGATACTTGTTGATTGCTAGGACCTTGTTGGTTGTTATATGGAACATTTTGGTTATAATTCTGATTTTGATTGTAGTTTAGTCTTGGCGGTTGATAATTATTTTGATAATTATTTTCATGCCTTTGGTTCATGTATGAAACATTCTCTCTTTGTTCCATTGTTTGTTCAATACTGAGACAATATTTTGTCAAATGTGGTCCTCCACACTGTTCACAACTAATTCATATTGCATGAATATCCTTAGTCATCTTTTTCATTCGTCTCTCAAAAGCATCTAAATTTGCGGAAATGGAATCAAAGTCATGGCTAGAATCGGCTCTAGCTGCCTTAGATGATCTAATGATGTCTTTTTCTTGATGCCACTCATGTGAGTGGGAGGATGTGTTATCAATAATTTTGTAAGTTTCAGTTGCAGTTTTCTTCATAATGGAACCACTAGCTGCTATGTCGATGTCTTTTCGTGTAGTAATGTCGCATCCTTGGTAGAATATTTGCACTATTTGATAAGTGTCTAAACCATGTTGAGGACATCCTCTCAACAACTTTCCAAATCTTGTCCACGCTTCATATAAAGTTTCATTTGGCTTCTGTGTGAACGTAACAATTTCTCCTTGAAGTCTCACAGCTTTAGATGCCGGAAAGAATCTTTTAAGAAATTTCTCAACTAAAACATCCCATGTGTCAATCGCCCCTTCAGGTAACGATTCTAACCAATCTTTGGCTTCTCCCTTTAAAGTCCAGGGAAATAACATGAAATAGATCTATTCATCCTCAACTTCTCTGATTTTGAATAGAGTACAGCTCCTATTAAAGGTACGAAGATGTTCATTCGGATCTTCCTTCGGCATACCACTAAATTGGCATTGATTAGTTACCATGTGTAGGATTTGTCCTTTGATTTCATAATCTGGCGCATTAATGTCTGGTTGAGTAATTGCGTGACCTTGGCCAGTGCGTGTAGCTCTCATTCGGTCTTCCATACTTAGAGGTTCCTGATTTTCCATGATTGAATTTGTTGAATCTGAATCACTAGGGGATTCTGATTTAATGGTTTCTTCCTCGACAATCTCTGGTTGAATGATTTGTGGTTCAGGAGGAATAATTAGTGGTTCAGGATCTCTGAATTGTCCTTGAATATCCTTCGGGTTCTCAAATGTGAGGTCGGGTTCAAAAAATGGATTATCAGAAATTTGAATTGGAGTACTTGGTCAACTAGATGATGATTCTAAAGAAAAATCAACGGTGACAATGTTGGCTAGATGTCTTGATCGAGTTACAGGTGGTGAACGTATGAAAGGTGGTGAACGTTTTGCTCAGTGCATTCACTGAATATCCTATTAGAAATTATATAAGTTATCAAATTAATAGACTTTTCTACTTTTGCCCACGTTTCGAATAGCCAAAAGATGCGGCAGGGAGTCAGGATCCTTTAAGTCGGAAAATCCACAACTCAGCCACTAACAAATCCAACTATAACTACGAAGCAGAAAATTTTGGATGCCTATCAATTTAACCACTTAAAATAATTTTTCCGTGAAATTTTGAAATAAAAATCTATGGCCTAAAAACTAGAGCGTCGAGAAATAAGAGGAAGAAAAAGAGTGCGTCGAAAAACGTCGAAAAATAAAAGGTCAAAAAATAATAATAAGAAATTAAAGCGTCGAAACTTAAAAGTCTAAAAACTAAATATTAAAAGTTGCGTCTGAAGGAATTAAAGCGTAAAAGAAATTCTATATCCAAAAAGGCAATAACTTAAAAAGGCACTAAAATCTATTTAAAATTAAAGCGATAAGCGACGTTGTAAAATTCTAAAGCGCCTAAATCTTAATCTAAAGAAAATGCACTTAAGGGATTTTACGGCAACGCCTAAAGATCTAGAAATATAAAATTACTACGGTAAAATACTAAGTTTAAAACTAATTACGAACGAAAAATATTACGAATAACGATTAAACGAAGAAAAAAAATAAAATATAAAAATAAAACTTAAAGTTATAAAAATACAATTTTTATAAAAATATTATTTATATATTATTAGTTTATAAAGATATTAATTTATATATTTAATAATTAAACTAATTAAATTATAACAAAACTAAATAATACTATAATTAAACCCTAATTATATTATAACCTAAAAGATTAAATAAATAAATTATTTAACCCTAATTCGATAATAAATGCGTACTAGGTTGGCCTGTCACAGCTGCTCATGCGATCGCATGAGATAATGCCTTCGGGCTCATGCGGTCGCATGGATCAGTAATCCAGTTTAGTTCTTGGGCTGCTACAGTATTGTGGCCCGATTTCTAATTTAATTTTTTAACTTTTTTTCTGATTTATATAAAATATTTATATAATAAAAAAACTTATATTTTAAAAACTAAAATTGAAATAGAAATACTTTATAATTTTATATATTTTAAACAAACTCTTAAATATATATATATATATATATATATATATATATATATATATATATATATATATATATATATATATATATTTATGTTTTATACTTTTTGTAACTTATATAAAATTATATTTTTACAAAAATAGCTTAAAAACTAAAAAAAAATTATAGCATTTCGCTTTCGGCGTTGTTGAGTTCCCCGGCAGCGGCGCCAAAAATACTTGATGTTGTTCGAGGTGTAGTACGAAATAGATTATATTTTACTACGAAATACTATTAAATACGCTACAATTTTACACAAGTTATTTATTAATTTATTGAATGGATATACCTAAACCTTGCTACAACACTTATAGCCAGTGTACCTAATCGTAGAGTAGTGTAGTTTTTAGTAAGTTCGGTTCGTTCCACAGGGAGCTAGCTGAGTTTAACGCTATATATGTTTTAAACTATATATATATATATATATATATATATATATATATATATATATATATATATATATATATATATATATATATATATATATATATATATATATATATATATATATATATATATATATATATATATATAAGTAGTATTATTGTTATTAAAAAGGGGGGGTTTTATCATTTAATGACCGGTTTGTCGATTTTACATCTTAAATCACAATTAAAACCTAATGTAAAATATTAAATATAAATATAACTTAATTTAAAGCATAAAGTAAATGATGATAAATAGAAGTACGATAAATAAAAGTGCAATAATTTAAAGTACGATAAATAAAATGACGATAAATAAAATGACGGTAAATAAAAGTACAATGAGATATAAATTAAAGGAATTATGCTTATTTAAACTTCCGTAATCATGATATTTGACGTGTTGATTTTAATTTATTACCATGGGTTAATTGTCATTTGTCCTGGATTATTCGATATGTCCATCTGATTTTGTCCATAATAGTCCATCGGTCATAATTATAAAGTGTGAGAGTCTTCGCCAATTTAACCTTATACCCGAAGTCAAATATTCCAACTAATTGGGGATTCGAACTGTAACAAGGTCTTAATACTTTGTTTAATGAATACACCATGTTATCGACTTTGTGTAATCCAAAGTTTTTATACTTTGTTAACAATTACACCAATTACCCTTGAATGTAATCCACCCCTATTTTAATGAGCCCATTGACTATTAATCCATCCCCGTGTCCAGTCAAATGAATAATTATTAGTATTTATAGATATCCCGCCCACCGTACTCAGTCAAGCATATGTGGTTATAAATAAATACATCAAATTATAAATCTCTATATTAAATCAACGAGATATCATTTAATTAATATAAAGCCCATTAATAGCCCATAGTCTAATTTTCACAAGTGTCGGTCTTTTATCCAAACCCCAATTATGGTCCAAAGCCCAATAACCCAATCTTAATATTTAGTCCAACATCACGATTACTTCGGCTTAAATAAACATAATAATAATTTAGCTACGAGACATTAATTTAAAAAGGTTGAACATAACTTACAATGAGTATTAATCACGTAGTGTTACACGGACAGAATTTCGACTTACAAACTTAAAACATTTGCCACTATAACCTTATTATTATTAACTTAATATTAAAATTATACTTATAAAATAATTATAAATATATATTGAGAGATAGAGAGTAATTGAGAAATATGGTGTGCTGAACTCGTCCATTTCGTTGGCTATTTATAGCACCTGACCACCATTTTACGGCCATGCGATCGCATGGAGATAAGGCAGCCAAGCCATACGATCGCATGGCCTCCTGATCTAGCTCATAATCAATTGTCTTCTTGTTTGCCGACGGTTTTTAATAATATAATATAATATATATATAATTTTATATAATTATATATATATTATATTATATTCATGTGCATAGTTGACTTGTAATTTTAGGCCCGTTGCGTCGCGCGTTGATAGTTGGTTCATGTCGCGGTTTCGGATTTTCGAACGTCCTTTCGTACGATTAGATATCTTGTACTTTACGTTTTGCGGCTTGTACTCTTGTAATTTTTGGACGTTTCTCAGCAATAATTTGAACCACTTGGATTGTACTTTTTAGCTTTTTGGTCGTTTGCGTCTTCAAATCGTCGAATCTGTCTTTTCTCTTCACTTTTTATTATTTAAACGAATATCACTTGTAATTAGAACAATTGTAACTAAAAGTTTGTCTTTCTTGAAGGATAATGCTATGAAATATATGTTCGTGTTTAGCATTATCACCTAGTAGGACGAGATTCTTGTTTTTTCATCAGTAATTCGTTATTTATATCTGCAACTAAGAGATAAGTTTAAAGTTTGGAAAATTTTTTAGAATTTTGCAATCTCAAATTTTCTTGTAAAGTTATATTTTCTGAATGCATTGTGGAGAAAGTTTTATCCAGCATATCAGCATCACTTATTTTCACCACAGAATTGAAGCTGTGAACAGATTCTGAACATGGTCGAGCTGTATTTGTTTACTTTTTTAAAATCTTGGAACCTTAGATTTCTTCATTATTTCCTCGCAGCTGGGAGTAATATTTCGTTTTGATTATCGATTCTATTCTTGATACTTTCCCATAAAACATAATGATCTTTGATAGTGAGACACTCATGTTTTAAGGTGATATCAATATGTTTGCGAATAAAATCAATTGATTTTAATTTATCTTGATCAGAAAAAGTATTATTTTCTTTTATAATTTCCAGAATACCGAATGATCCAAGAGTTATTTCTACGTCCATGTCCCACGATGTGTAGTTTATTCCTGACATGTCAAGAGCATCAAACTCAAGGTTTGATAAGTTTGACATGTTTTAAATAAATGAACAACAACATAAATCATAATCAATTTCCATTAATAGACAAATAACAACATGAAATTTGAATCAATTTATATCAATAAGTAGCAAAACACAAAAGGTATGACAGGATGACAAATAATAAAAACCCAAGAGAATGGTAAATAAATTTCATCCGGTGGCATACTAACAACAAGGATGATACATAGCATGACCAATACTATAGGAATAAAAGTTAGGTGAATCATCTTCACAAAACTTTTTGAAAGTAGTAATGTGAGATAGGGAAGATTAATCTGTGAAAAATGAGGAAACAAAGATGTTTAGATTACATTTGAAAAATATAGTCCTTGTAATGTCGTCAGTTGACGTTAACAATCGTAATGTATATATGATCGTTGTAATGTCATTAGTTGACGTTAACGACTGTTATGTTGCTGTTGTATTAAAAATGATTTTAATAAAAAAAAATATGATTTGTATAAATACGTTTAGTATAATTGCATTTAGTATATATACGTTTAGTATAAATATATTTAGTATATCAAATACGGAGATTAATATCAGAATAATGATAAACGTAATGATAAATGTTAGTATGCATAAATAATGAATTTAAGAATAAACATTAGTATGCAATAAATAATGATTAGTTGCATAAATCAATGTGAGTAATCATAAATAAACGTTAGATAACATAAATATAAATGTTAGTCAAGTTAATAAAAGTTAGATAACATAAATATAATGTTAGTATATATAAATAAATGTTAGTACATAAATGTAAATGTTAGTATACGTAAATAAATGTTAATACATAGATAATAACAATTAGTAGCTCAAAATGTTAGTAGTCCAAAATGTTAGTAGTCCAATCATATGAGATGTTTAAGTTTAACATTATTAGCAGTCCAAATAGTCTAATTAATAATATTTTTACTAGTCCAAGATATATATTATTAGTAGTTAACTCAATTGTTATTAATGGTTTCAGTAGTCACTTATTTCTTTTAAGTGTGTATGATAATACTTTTTAATGTTGTCTATGATCATAATAATATATAACCTACTAATAAATAATACAAGATATTTCTAAAGAATTTCATACCTTGATTAGTGACTTGTGATCATTTGAGTTAACTTTAATTACGCTATCGTGCTGATAACGTATAAAGAATTAGTAGTTTGTAACTACATTTATTGGCCTAAACTTAATTAATGACTTATAGTATTATGAGAACAAAGGAAGGAAGATACTTGAGAAGTATATTAAAAAATTGGTACTACTTTCCAATCTTACATTGTGTACATATTTATACTACAAAAAAGTTGCAATTGCTATTCAACTTAATGATTCAAGTATGGTGAAATAGTAACTAGATATTATGAAAGAAAATTGATCATCCATATCTTGACTTTTGAGGACTCTTGTTTGTATGATTAATATATTATATCATAGATAAATATAATTGTTTTAATTTGATATTGTCTGTTGTTGTTTGCATTGTTTACTTTCTTTTTAGTACTTTTGTTATTATTATTGAAATCATTTTCTAGACATCCCGTCTTTAAATGAAAACTGTGTGCGATTTATTGTGTCTTTTTATATGTTTATCACATTTTAGTTAATTTTTTTTAGAATGGCTGAAATTTTATTAAAAAGGCTAGCAAGACGCTAAGGCCTCAAACGAAATAATACAATACAAGGAAGAAGAAAATAAGACAAAGGCTAAAAACTTAAGAAATTATAGAGGATTACAAAGCCACGAGGTCTACATGGAGGCGAATTTGGATCGAGCCTGAAGCCAAGCAAAAGATAATAATATAATGTTATCAAATAAGTCTCGTTCCTTAATAGTGTCATTTTCATGAAACATGTCATTTCGATATCTCCATATCCACCAAAGAGTGAAAGCTAAAATGTTGTGTATGTGACCCTTCTTTGATAGTGTGCCTGTTGGTCCCGATTTACACCAGGAAGTATTGTAGAGGGGGGGATACAATTCTTTTGTTAATTTAAGAGATTAACAATTAAGTCAAGTAATTACAAATAATTAAATCATTCAAAGTAAATTTTTAACGTTATTCTTTTTATTGATATAATCTCAAAGAATCATGGTCATCTCTTGGCAGAATAGATAACACGTTGATATAGTTTACACCTATATAGCAATTAAATGATTAAGCTAATACAAGGTTTGGATTCTCTCGATTTAATACCCACACCACTCTCACACCCTTACTTATAATAGTGGAGTTCATCTATTTATCGAGATACTAATAACCATGTAAATCATCTATTATCCGTTGGTACAAAGAATGTTTGTACTTTAACAGAAAATTGTTTCAGGAAGCACGTGGCTCCCTTTCTTCTTCGGTAGCTATTTGAAGGAACATCCCATTTGGTAGTCCTATTTGAACAAACAAATAGAATTTTTGATTCCCTAGGCGTTGACAAAGTGTTAACCATGAGCTGCATATGGGTTTACCTTAGGCATTCTTTAGTTGTCTTATAAGGTCATTTTTCAGCCACCGAATTGTGTCCTTTTCTCTTCATCTTACTCTTTGATGCCAGTTGAATAGTACTAAATGATGTAGACAACACAAGAAACAATTATACTTGTAGTGGAGCATAATTTGTCTAAGTGTAGTGTGCTGCTCCAGCCAGATGCTGGTCTTCTCGTGCTGGTTCTTCATAAGATCTTCTTGCTGGTTCTGCATACATCATATGCTCATCATAAAGAAACCTTGAATCTTTAACTACCTTATGCTGATGGTGAAGGCAGTACACAAATAACCTTAGACACAGCGTACAATGTTGTTCACAGACTTAGAAAATAATGAAGTAAACCTATGCCGGTCACAGATAACAATTAGTGTTCATAACTGAAGCGACCCGTCCTAATCCATAAGGACGAATACAATAACATATGATTACATCGCGAGGTACTTGACCTCTATATGATACATTTTACAAATATTGCATTCATTTTTAAAAGACAAACTTTCATTACATCGAAAGTTGACAGGCATGCATACCATTTCATAATATATCCAAACTATCAATGACTTAATAATAATCTTGTCGAACTCAACGACTCGAATGCAACGTCTTTTGAAATATGCCATGAATGACTCCAAGTAATATCCATAAAATGAGTTAATGCACAGCGCAAGATTTCTTTCATACCTGAGAATAAACATGCTTTAAAGTGTCAACCAAAAGGTTTGTGAGTTCATTAGTTATCATAATCAATCATTTTCATCATTTTAATAGACCACAAGATTTCATATTTTCATAAACATCATTCTCATATCAGGCATTTCGCAAACTGCATAGAGAAAAAAAATCATTCATATAGTGAACACGTGGTAACCGACCTTAACAAGATGCATATAGAATATCCCCATCATTCCGGGACTCCCTTCGGACATGATAAATTCGAAGTACTAAAGCATCCAGTACTTTGGATGGGGCTTGTTGGGCCCAATAGATCTATCATTAGGATTCGCGTCAATTAGGGTGTCTGTTCCCTAATTCTTATATTACCAGACTAAAAAGGGGCATATTCAGTTTAATAATCCAGTCATAGAATGTAGTTTTAAGTACTTGTGTCTATTTTGTCAAACATTTATAAAGCAGCGCATGTATTCTCAGTCCCAAAAATATATATTGCAAAAGCATTTAAAAAGGGAGCAAACGAAACTCACCATATTGTATTTTGTAGTAAAAATACATATGATGACATTGAACAATGCAAGGCTGTCCTTGGATTCACGAACCTATATCATTATATATATATATATATATATATATATATATATATATATATATATATATATATATATATATATATATATATATATATATATATATATATAATGAAAATCAAATAATTCCATCTATAATTATATAGTATTTGTATATTTAATGTTGTAGTTTATATATATAGTTTGTATTAAACTCTGATATATTTCATATCTTAAATTACATGTTATATATATATATATATATATATATATATATATATATATATATATATATATATATATATATATATATATATATATATATTTATTTATTTTGTATATACATAATAGAAATGTTAATATTTTTAATATATAATTCTAGGTAATATTAATATAATTTTTGTATAAGTATATTTTTATATACAAAAATAATTATTTGTTATGTTAATATAATAATAATAATAATGAAAAATGAAATTTTAAATAAAAAAGTAGTTTTACTAATAATATTAGTTATCATAATAATATAAATCTTAATAAAAATGATAATTTTAAATGATATTTTTGATAATACTAATAATTTTAATAAAAATGATAATTTTAGAAAATAGAGGTTCTTTTAATAATAATAATAATAATAATTATGATAATATTAAGAATGATAATAGTAATAATAATTCTAATAATGATACTTATATTGATAATAAATAATAATACTTATACTACTACTACTACTACTACTACTACTACTACTACTACTAATAATAATAATAATAATAATAATAATAATAATAATAATAATAATAATAATAATAATAATAATAATAATAATAATAATAATAATAATAATAATAATAATAATAATAATTATTATTATTATTATTATTATTATTATTATTATTATTATTATTATTATTATTATTATTATTATTATTATTATTATTATTATTATTATTATTATTATTATAATGATAATGATAACTTTACTGAAAATACTAACTTTAATAATAATGAATACTAATAATAATAGTTATAAAAATAATGATTTCACTAATAATAACATTACTAACATTTATATTAATAACTATAATGATAATAATACTACTAACAATAATACTAATACTTATGTTAATAAAATAATAATGATAAGAATAATAACCATAATAATAAATAAGTAACTACCTCAAATAAATAAGCCTTTTAACAAAAGAATGCCTCAGCCCGGGTTCGAACTCGAGACCTCTCGCTTAACAGACAACACGCTCAACCACTGCTCCACTAGTTTGTTTTTGATTCAATGTTTGCGTCTAAATTTATTAACTCGTATTTATTTGCTATTTTACTCATCATCATCAATCCATAACATTATCATCTATATCATATGATAACAACATCATCATAATCATTACTATGATGTCCATCATCACCTTAACTAAGTGTATGCGTTTGTGTTTATCGTTGACAGGAACCAGAAAAATAGAACGATAGACTTGCTATATCATGGCCCAATTTTCTTCATAAGCCTAAGTTTATTCTCGGCCCAACATCCTAACTCATCGGCCCACCTGAACAAGTAAATATTTTGGCCCACTATATAAATAAAATAGCCTGTGGCCCAATTGTATCAATGAAATAAATATATCGGTTCATCTAAAATCTTCATGAAATAATATTAGCTGATAAAATAATACAAAAGCGAGTGGGTTTTGGGATTTCCATCAACCAACAGCAGGAACCGGTTTTCTCTTAACTTTTTAAACCAACAACAGACTTGACAAAGGTTCGAATTGAATCAAGAAAACAGTAACGTAGCCTTTACTAAATTTATTGAGTAGAAGGTACTGTTGTAGTAGCTTTTGCAGCTAAAACAGATACGGTATTCATAGCGGTGGAAATTAATGGTGATGAAAGGTGTGTGGTTTTGAAGTTATATTTGACTGGAATAGAAAACAGTATACGATCGTAACAGTTGTCGATTAATTGTGGTGGTTCTCGAATGGTGGTATAGTGGTGATTGATGTAGTGATGGTTTGATGAAGATGGTAACCGAACTGTAGCAGTAATATATTATCAAACTGAAAGTGTTTTGGGGTTGTTTCTAACCAAAAGCAGTAGCATGAACCATGAAAGAGGTGGTTTCGATGATTCTTGGTGGGGTGGTGTTCGGTAATACTAAGGATGGGTTGGTGTTATGGAAGTGGTGGTGATTCATGGTGATAACCGATGGGGATTGTGAAAGTGGTTGTTTATGGTTGTGAGCTCATGAAGGAAATAAGAAACCAAAAACAAACACCGACTTAATAACGTAAACGATAGTATGAAAATACAAGTGGGTTTTGATGAACATAATGATGGTTGTTGTGATGGTGATAGAAGGTGGCGGATCCTAGTGGTCATGGAAATGGTGATGTGGTGATAGTTCAACGAGAGTGGAGTGGATAAGGATGGTGGTTGTTCACGATAGTAGTGATGATGGGTGTAGGTGGTTCTTGGTGATGGCGAGTGTCGATTGTGGTTAGTGATGGAGGTTGTGGCGGTTGAAGTGAGTGATGAAGGCCGGCCGGTGGAATGTTTGGAGATGGTGATGATTAAAACTATCTCTATGCCTTGTATATGTATATCATATCTCTTAATTATATATACATATATATATATATTAGATATATATTAGGTAGTTGATGATAAATTGAAAGACAAACACAGTGTAATGTAATATTATAATAAATATTACTTTAAACGTGTGAACCTTTATAATTAATACTGCCGACAGTTTTTCGGGGAATGTATCGTACTCAGTTGTGAATCAGTGGCGGATACAAGTACTCAGAAAAATCCCAAACTTTTAGGTTAACTATATTTATTTATTTTGGTTATAATGGTATAAAATTCGATCATTAACTATTAAATAAAAATTACAATAATTATTCACTCCCAACCCCAAGTAAAATATAAAAAGTTTTAAAATTCAACAAATAGCTCCTAAATACATTTTTAATAAGCCTAAAATTTATATTACACATTTTCGTATCACCGTTTATTTTAAAATTACATAAGTTTGAATTTAATTTGCTTAATATCAATCGGAACATCAAACGAGTCTTACAATCATTTAATATTTATTTTTAATATACTTTATTTATATATATATAGATATATTTTAAATAATAATTATTATAATATCCTATTTTTATTTTATTAATTTTTAAAAACAACAACATATAATACTTCAAATTATATTTTGAATTACTATTTATATATACATACACACATATCTATTTACAATTAACTGTTCGTGAATCGTCGAGAGCAGTCGAAGGTCAATTGAATATATGAAACAGTTCAAAATTTTTAAGACTCAACATTACAGACTTTGCTTATTGTGTCGAAATCATATAAAGATTAAGTTTAAATTTAGTCTAAAATTTCCGGGTCGTCACAGTACCTACCCGTTAAAGAAATTTCATTTCGAAATTTGATCGAGGTCGTCATGGCTAACAATAAGTATGTTTTCATGACGAATATGAGTTGGTAAAATAGAATTTTTATTACCATAAAGTAATATGGATAAAATGATTCAATTAGTCGAAAAGTATAAGTGAAGCTATCACCAAGGAGTGAAATGAATAAATGCAGGTTTGTCTTAACCGGTGACGTAGTCACGGTTGATTTCTGGAAATCAAGGAATTTAAAGGATATCTTGGAAATCTATAAGATCTGATTCTTCGAGATTTAAGGAAATTAGGATCTTTTTAATTAAATACGATGATCTATCCCGATTACTACGCCTGATATTTCCATTATAAATTTACCTTTTCCGCTCCATTATTTTTCACCACTTCTATACTCAATTCCCAATTTCAAAATTTTGTGAAAATGCTTAATCCAGTTCTGATCCTTGTCCTTATCCTGACTATCACAATAATCATTCTCCTTTTCCAACTTCCACCGAAGGAATCTGTTTACTTCTACTTCACTCTTGGGGTTATTGTGTTTTTAATTCTCCCATGTCTTTATGTTGCGATAAACATTGATATTCACGGTTTGTAATTTATGTGTTGTTATTTGGCTTTATATTCTCTCTTATATTTTGGAGCTCTTTTGCCTTTTTATTCTCTTCTCGACCTCTAGTAAAGCGATTAATGGTCCAGAATTCGTAAGTATGGAGTTTTGAATTATCATAATATACAAGGTAGAAAGGAAAGGTAGTAGCACGATTTGATTTGTCAAATTACCAGAATCACTGAGAATAGAACTATCAAAAATATATTTTCTTGATTTGTTCAGAAGTTAATCAGAATGAAAGAGTTATGTAACATGACATATGATGATGTTATAATCTGTGAATCATCATGTTCCATTTAGAAACTCAGCGTGACTTACTGCAATATAATCACGTTGATCAAGTGTCATTATATTATACTAACTCATGCATCAGTTCCCAACATTACTTCAATAACATTCATATATTAAGCTCGAAAGTTTATAGAATATAGAAACTAACAGTTTCTATATGATGTAACACTGATAGCATGAAGAGATTAATGATTTCAGATAAAAATAGTTATGAAAATATCTTCAGAAATATGGAGGATATTTATAATGAAAGATACGATGATATCTTAGAATTTCTAATATCGAAGGATGGTGAAGAAAATTTGTCGCAAGAGTTTGGAGTCAGAAGCAAGGTATTCGCTAAAGATTTCATCAGAAACAGAATCATCGGGATTCTTAATGTATAAGTTTAGTCCTTGTGATTTGTTCAGAGACTCCTTCGTAGTTTGTTCAATTAGTTTTTCAGTTTCAAACTTTTTCTGAGCTTTGCCAACATACAATTCTTTATCATCAACTTTTAGCTGTTGAGGTCATTTACAGTTTTTGTTGCTTCATTCAACTTTTCAAAATTCAGAGTATTAATTCGCAGACTGGGTGTTTTTCAGAATTTCAGAATGGAAGATCATAGTTCTAAGAGATAAATGCTATATGGATACATATAACTGTTGATGTGGAAATGTTGCGAGACTCACAATACAGATTTGCTGATTCTCGGTAATTGGTATGGCAATTCTTGTTACAAGATACGGATGAGTACATGATGAGACTTCAATAGATAAATATAGTGATTTGTCGGAGAGATTTAAACCAAGGAGCGACGAGGTTGCTGGTACATCTGCTGGTAATATGGTGGAATATAAAAGGTTCCCCGATAACAATAAAAGAGCGCGCATATATATCAAGGTTATAGTAAGGCTAGTCCGACTGAAAAGTCGAAGTTGACTTACTGGAGCTGTGACAAATTTGGCTAATTTGGAAAGAGGTTGCAAAGTTATTTTTGGTAATAACAATGCCAAGGAATTATAAGTTCATTTTAAACTTCTACTTAGCTTCCAAGAGTTTTTCAGGTGCATGCCCATATGCATAAGTTCTTCCTTTCGTAGGTATCGTGTGGTTGGATCATCCTCTCGATTGAGGTGTTTTCAAGAGTCATGAAAGGTTTTGAATGCAGATTGTAATCGTCAAGATACAAATGAGGTTTAAGATGAAATCAAATGGCAAACTTGAAGAATTGTTTAGTTTCATATGTTATAATCAATATTTTAATTCATTTTAATTGTCTATGTTGGCAGTCCACAGTTAGCAGTCCATAATTAGTAATTCAATAATTCATATATAGTTTAATATATAATATTCGAATTAATTAATACGTATCGTGACCCATTGTATACATGTCTCAGATTCGATCACAACTCAAAGTATATATATTATTGTAGAATCAACCTCAACCCTGTATAGCTAACTCGATCATTACTGCATATAGAGTGTCTATGGTTATTCCAAATAATATATATAGATGCGTCGATATGTTATGTCAAAACCTTGTATACATGTCCCGATATTTAAAGTGCGTAAAATAAATAACAGAAATTAAATGACGATAAATAAAATTGCGAGAATTAAAATTACGATAAATAAATTGCGATAAATAAAATGTAATCAGTTAGCTAGGAACAGTTAGCTAGGAACAGTTAGTGTGGATTCTTAACAAAATTTCTCATAGTTAATTTGTTTGTTTCTAACAAATTTTATTTTGTCCAATGTTTTCTTCATTATGCCACTTGTTGGATTTCTGGTAAGTCACAATCCAAATATAAAATTGAATGAAAATGGTTATTCTGCGGTGAACGGATACGTATATTTGTGGATGTAAGTAGGATAGTAATTGACTGTTGAATCAGATTCGAAGAATGTACAGTGTAACCTATTAATGTGAAATCTAAATATTCCTCGGGTATTACCTACCTGATAAAATATTTTCACCATTAACGGTTTGTACAATAGAATTTTAAATTACAATCTTTATGAAAATATATTTACATATATATTTTCTTCAGATGTAATCATGGACTTAATGAGTCAATATGATATTAAACTCATCAGATTTACGATTAGAACTATGATACATAATCTCTAAAATATTAGAGTTTACATAATCGTCATGTAGAATGAAGATAATCGATGTAAAACGATATGTAGAACTATGATTATACTCTAGGTACAGAATGAGATGTTGAAGTGTGGTGTTGAAACTTAGGTTGTTGGTGGTACTGGTGCTGTTACTGATGGTACTGTTGGTGCCGATAATGTTGCTGAAGCTGGTAAATTTTGCACCATATTCTCCAAATTGATTATTCGAGCGCGAAGTTCGTTGATTTCTTATATTATTCTGGGATGATTGTCGGTCAGAACAAGCGAATGAATAAGATTTAGAATTGTGGATAGAATATAATCGTGTCGAGATACTCTGGAAATGAGAGAGAAAATGGTGTTTCGAACAGGTTCGCCGGTAAGTGCTTCAGGTTCTTCACCAAGAGGTGAATTTGGTTGGTGGAAGGGATCGCCTTCTTCGCGTCTCCATTGATTAAGTAGGATACGAACCCATCAGATGAATTGGGGATAGCTGATTGGTTGATTCATTCTGGTGACGATGCTTCCGGAGCTTAGGTGGATATCCATATCGGAATAGCTATCGGAATCCGAGGAATTCGAACTGGTTGAGAGATCCATCTCGTACGATCAAATGGAGGATTTTTGATATGAATTAGATTATAGGATGTAGATTAGTATCCGGCAATACATAATTTACATGTGCATATATAATACTAAAATCCCATAAGTTACGGAGGAATCTACGGAATATATCAGGCAAAGTTTACAGTAACAGATACGCTAAGATATGATTTAGCAGATTCGCTAAGATATGAATTTTGTCTATACACTATTCATGTAATCAATGCAATAAGATGTGTCTAGACTAAGAATGATAAGCAGGCAATTTCTGACAAAAATGATAAGCAAAACTTTTGACATGCAGACACGGTCGAAGTCCAGACTCACTAATGCATCCTAATGACTTATCAGTTGGACACAATAATGCAGACCTGGTTCGTTAAGACCACCACTCTGATACCACATGAAGCGACCCGTCCTAATCTATAAGGACGAATACAATAACATATGATTACATCGCGAGGTACTTGACCTCTATATGATACATTTTACAAACATTGCATTCATTTTTAAAAGACAAACTTTCATTACATCGAAAGTTGACAGGCATGCATACCATTTCATAATATATCCAAACTATCAATGACTTAATAATAATCTTGTCGAACTCAACGACTCGAATGCAACGTCTTTCAAAATATGCCATGAATGACTCCAAGTAATATCCATAAAATGAGTTAATGCACAGCGGAAGATTTCTTTCATACCTGAGAATAAACATGCTTTAAAGTGTCAACCAAAAGGTTGGTGAGTTCATTAGTTTATCATAATCAATCATTTTCATCATTTTAATAGACCACAAGATTTCATATTTTCATAAACATCATTCTCATATTAGGCATTTCGCAAACTGCATAGAGAAAAAAAATCATTCATATGGTGAACACCTGGTAACTTGTAGTGACCCGAACTTTTCCATGTTTATATATATTAAATGAAATTGTTATTTACATGATTAAGTGTTTACAACATGTTAAGCAATCAAACTTGTTAAGACTTGATTAATTGAAATAGGTTTCATATAGACAATTGACCACCCAAGTTGACTGGTGATTCATGAACGTTAAAACTTGTAAAAACTATATGATCTCATATATATGGATATATATATATATATATATATATATATATATATATATATATATATATATATATATATATATATATATATATATATATATATATATATAGTTAACATGGTATTATGATAAGTAAACATATTATTAAGTATATTAACAATGAACTACATATGTAAAAACAAGACTACTAACTTAAGGATTTCGAAACGAGGCATATATGTAACGATTATCGTTGTAACGAAATTTAATTGTATATATATATATATATATATCATATTAAGATATATTAATACATCATAATATCATGATAATGTAATAATTTAACATCTCTTTAGATATAATAAAGAATGGGTTAACAACATTTAACAAGATCGTTAACCTAAAGGTTTCAAAACAACACTTACATGTAACGACTAACGATGACTTAATGACTCAGTTAAAATGTATACATGTAGTGTTTTAATATGTATTCATACAGTTTTGAAAGACTTAAAGACACTTATCAAAGTACTTCTACTTAACAAAAATGCTTACAATTACATCCTCATTCATTTTCATCAACAATTCTACTCGTATGCACTCGTATTCGTACTCGTACAATACCCAGCTTCTAAATGTATTTACTATTGGTATATATACTCCAATGATCAGCTCTTAGCAGCCCTTGTGAGTCACCTAACACATGTGGGAACCATCATTTGGCAACTAGCATGAAATATCTCATAAAATTACAAAAATATTAGTAATCATTCATGACTTATTTACAAGTAAACAAAATTACACATCCTTTATATCTAATCCATATACCAACGACCAAAAACACCTACAAACACTTTAATTCTTTAATTTTCTTCATCTAATTGATCTCTCTCAAGTTCTATCTTCAAGTTCTAAGTGTTCTTTATAAATTCTATAAGTTCTAGTTTCATAAAATCAAGAATACTTCCAAGTTTGCTAGCTTACTTCCAATCTTGTAAAGTGATCATCCAACCTCAAGAAATCTTTCTTATTTACAGTAAGATATCTTTCTAATACCAGGTAATACTCATATTCAAACTTTGATTCAATTTCTATAACTATAACAATCTTATTTCGAGTGGAAATCTTACTTGAACTTGTTTTCGTGTCATGATTCTGCTTCAAGAATTTTCAAGCCATCCAAGGATCCTTTGAAGCTTAGATCTATTTTTCTCATTTCCAGTAGGTTTACCTACTAAAATTAAGGTAGTAATGATGTTCATAACATCATTCAATTCATACATATAAAACTATCTTATTCAAAGAATTAAACTTGTAATCACTAGAACATAGTTTAGTTAATTCTAAACTTGTTCGCAAATAAAGTTAATCCTTCTAACTTGACTTTTAAAATCAACTAAACACATGTTCTATATCTATATTATATGCTAACTTAATGATTTAAAACCTGGAAACACGAAAAACACCGTAAAACCGGATATACGCCGTCGTAGTAACACAGCGGGCTGTTTTGAGTTAGTTAATTAAAAACTATGATAAACTTTGATTTAAAAGTTGTTCTTCTGGGAAAAGATTATGAACATGAAACTATATCCAAAAATCATGGTTAAACTCAAAGTGGAAGTATGTTTTACAAAATGGTCATCTAGACGTCGTTCTTTCGACTTAAATGACTACCTTTAAAAAACGACTTGTAACCTGTATTTCTGACTATAAACTTATACATTTTATGTTTAGATTCATAAACTTAAGTTCAATATAAAACCATATCAACTTGAAACACTCAAAACGGATTTAAAACGAAGAAGTTATGGGTAAAACAAGATTGGATAATTTTTCTTGTTGTAGCTACGTGAAAATTGGTAACCAATCTATATTAATCATATCCTAGCTAACTCATATTTTATTATACGTGTATTCTAATATATTATGTAATCTTGGGATACCATAGACACGAATACAATGTTTTGACATATCATATCGACCCATCTATATATATATTTCGGAACAACCATAGACACTCTATATGCAGTAATGTTGGAGTTAGCTATACAGGGTTAAGGTTGATTCCAAAATATTATATATGCTTTGAGTTGTGATCTAGCATGAGGCTTGTATACACGAGGTCTTGGATTGATTCAAGATAATATATATTGCTCTATTTTCTGTACATCTAACTGTGGACAACTAGTTGTAGGTTATTAACGAGGATAGCTAACTTAATACACTTAAAACAGCAAAATGTATTAAAAATGTTGTAAATATATTTTGAACATACTTTGATATATATGTACATATTTGGTATAGGTTCGTGAATCGACCAGTGGCCAAGTCTTACTTCCCGACGAAGTAAAAATCTGTGAAAGTGAGTTATAGTCCCACTTTTAAAATCTAATATTTTGGGATGAGAATACAAGCAGTTTTATAAATGTTTTACAAAATAGACACAAGTAAATGAAACTACATTCTATGGCTGGATTATTAAACCGAATATGCCCCTTTTTAGTTTGGTAATCTAAGAATTAGGGAACAGACACCCTAATTGACGCGAATCCTAAAGATAGATCTATTGGGCCCAACGAGCCCCATCTAAAGTACCGGATGCTTTAGTACTTAGAACTCATCATGTCCGAAGGGATTCCCGGAATGATAGGGGATATTCTATATGCATCTTGTTAAGGTCGGTTACCAGGTGTTCACCATATGAATGATTTTTATCTCTATGTATGGGATGTATATTGAAATATGAAATCTTTTGGTCTATTATTACGATTTGATAAATATAGGTTAAACCTATAACTCACCAACATTTTTGTTGACGTTTAAAGCATGTTTATTCTCAGGTGATTATTAAGAGCTTCCGTTGTTGCATGCTATTATATGGACAAGATTTGGTGTCAGCATGCTTGTATAATATTGTTTAAAACTACATTCGAGATTTATTTTGTTGTAACATATTAATATTTGTAAACCAATAGGTATTGGTAGCGTGTAAGTTTGATATTTGTTAGATTATCATTTCTGGATAATCTAAGTGGTGTCTTGTTAACCTTGTTGATAAAATAAAGGTTATGGTTTGTTTTAAAAACGAATGCAGTCTTTGAAAAACGTCTCGTATAGAGGTCAAAATCTCGCAACGAAATCAATTAATATGGAACGTTTATAATCAATATGAACGGGACATTTCAGCTGGTATCAGAGCATTGGTCTTTGAGAACCAGAATTTTTGCATTAGTGTGTCTTACTGAGTTTGTTAGGATGCATTAGTGAGTCTGGACTTCGACCATGTTTTTCTTTAAAATAAACGATTGCTTAGGAGGAACCTGAAGAAGAGGAACCGGAAGAGGAGGAACCGGAAGAAGAGGAACCGGAAGAGGAGGAACCGGAAGAGGAAGAATCGGAAGAAGAAGGGGTTCTGGAGGAAGAAATATTGATACCTACAGTAAATCGGTTAAATAAAAGAAAATCCTCAACCAACTGACCAAAGTCAATAATGGTCAATGGTGTTTCCGCCGAGGAAGCAAAATATTGGGAAGATTACCAATTTTCTGATGAATCGGATCCCGATGAGGATTCCGATGATGTTATAAAAATTACCTCGACCCAATTTAATAAAGCAAAAGAAAATAATAAGGGAAAAGGTATAAAAATAGAGAAACCTGATTCCAACCCCGATGAACTTTATATGTATCGGAAACGTCCGTATTTCCTAAAATATAACAATAACCCGGGAACCTCTAAACCACCAGGTTTTTCTAAACCATTGTGGAAAATGATAGCTCGTATTAGGGGAGCATCATATATCCCTAGGAAATTAGCAAAACGAACCAACTCCGAAGAAGAAGAAATGAGTGAGTCGGATTAAAGAGTTGTAATCATGTTGTGTAATATATGTAATATAGTGTGATTGTGCTTTTTTTGATAAATGTAAAATTGCTTGTATTGTTTGTTAATTATCTTTTATGAATCTAACCCTCGTCTATTTTTACAGTATTAAAACACAAAATGAACGTTAAGGGTAAACAACCGAATATTTTAGAAGACCTACCAGAGGATATGATTGATGAAGTCTTGTCTAGAGTCGGTCAGAATTCATCAGCACAATTAGTTATGGCAAAATTAACTTGTCAAACATTTGAAAGACTTTTCAGAAATGCCTTAGTTTATAAAAGGCTTTCCTTTGATAGGTGGGGTATATCACATTGGGGAGACCGTAAGTTACGCCGTGTTTTCTTTAAAACGTTAAATGCGAGGAACCCAAATGCAATTTTTCGCTAAGGGTTAAGAACCTATTTTGACTCAACATATCCCAACATAGGATTTTGTGAATTAGAAACAGCTTCTAACATGCAACATAAAGAAGCATATTATGATTACGGGTTAGTGATGTTCGCTTCTCACTAAAGTGAGAAAAAGAACATCGGATTACAACTATTAAATAAAACATTCCCACAAGTGACGGACTCAGTAGTTGGGGTAAGAAACAAGGTTTTTAGATTGCTACAAGGCTGTTGGGCATTACAAAACCCTCGTCCTTTAGACGACATTACAACATGCTTCCTAGCCAATGGTCATAACGGTTACTTTCCACAAGATCAAGGATGGGAAGTCGTTTTAGTAAAACCAGAATGCATGACCTGTTTCTGGACTTATGAATTACGTGTCTTTATTGCCTTTGTTGAACAACTTGCGTATTAATTAGAATTACCTTTATAGTGTAGTGACCCGAACTTTTCCATGTTTATATATATTAATTGAGATTGATATTTACATGATTAAATGTTTCCAACATGTTAAGCAATCAAACTTGTTAAGACTTGATTAATTGAAATATGTTTCATATAGACAATTGACCACCCAAGTTGACCGGTGATTCACGAACGTTAAAACTTGTAAAAACTATATGATGACATATATATGGATATATATATATATAGTTAACATGATACTATGATAAGTAAACATATCATTAAGTATATTAACAATGAACTACATATGTAAAAACAAGACTACTAACTTAATGATTTTTAAACGAGACATATATGTAACGATTATCGTTGTAAAGATATTTAATGTATATATATCATATTAAGAGATATTCATACATGATAATATCATGATAATATAATAATTTAAAATCTCATTTGATATTATAAACATTGGGTTAACAACATTTAATAAGATCGTTAACCTAAAGGTTTCAAAACAACACTTACATGTAACGACTAACGATGACTTAACGACTCAGTTAAAATGTATATACATGTAGTGTTTTAATATGTATTTATACACTTTTTAAAGACTTCAATACACTTATCAAAATACTTCTACTTAACAAAAATGCTTACAATTACATCCTCGTTCAGTTTCATCAACAATTCTACTCGTATGCACCCGTATTCGTACTCGTACAATACACAGCTTTTAGATGTATGTACTATTGGTATATACACTCCAATGATCAGCTCTTAGCAGCCCATGTGAGTCACCTAACACATGTGGGAACCATCATTTGGCAACTAGCATGAAATATCTCATAAAATTACAAAAATATGAGAAATCATTTATGACTTATTTACATGAAAACAAAATTACATATCCTTTATATCTAATCCATACACCAACGACCAAAAACACCTACAAACACTTTCATTCTTCAATTTTCTTCATCTAATTGATCTCTCTCAAGTTCTATCTTCAAGTTCTAAGTGTTCTTCATAAATTCTACAAGTTCTAGTTACATAAAATCAAGAATACTTTCAAGTTTGCTAGCTCACTTCCAATCTTGTAAGGTGATCATCCAACCTCAAGAAATCTTTGTTTCTTACAGTAAGTTATCATTCTAATATAAGGTAATAATCATATTCAAACTTTGGTTCAATTTCTATAACTATAACAATCTTATTTCAAGTGATGATCTTACTTGAACTTGTTTTCGTGTCATGATTCTGCTTCAAGAACTTCGAGCCATCCAAGGATCCGTTGAAGCTAGATCCATTTTTATCTTTTCCAGTAGGTTTATCCAAGGAACTTAGAGTAGTAATGATGTTCATAACATCATTCGATTCATACATATAAAGCTATCTTATTCGAAGGTTTAAACTTGTAATCACTAGAACATAGTTTAGTTAATTCTAAAGTTGTTCGCAAACAAAAGTTAATCCTTATAACTTGACTTTTAAAATCAACTAAACACATGTTCTATATCTATATGATATGCTAACTTAATGATTTAAAACCTGGAAACACGAAAAACACCGTAAAACCGGATTTACGCCGTCGTAGTAACACCGCGGGCTGTTTTGGGTTAGTTAATTAAAAACTATGATAAACTTTGATTTAAAAGTTGTTATTCTGAGAAAATGATTTTTATTATGAACATGAAACTATATCCAAAAATTATGGTTAAACTCAAAGTGGAAGTATGTTTTCTAAAATGGTCATCTAGACGTCGTTCTTTCGACTGAAATGACTACCTTTACAAAAATGACTTGTAACTTATTTTTCCGACTATAAACCTATACTTTTTCTGTTTAGATTCATAAAATAGAGTTCAATATGAAACCATAGCAATTTGATTCACTCAAAACGGATTTAAAATGAAGAAGTTATGGGTAAAACAAGATTGGATAATTTTTCTCATTTTAGCTACGTGAAAATTGGTAACAAATCTATTCCAACCATAACTTAATCAACTTGTATTGTATATTATGTAATCTTGAGATACCATAGACACGTATACAATGTTTCGACCTATCATGTCGACACATCTATATATATTTCGGAACAACCATAGACACTCTATATGTGAATGTTGGAGTTAGCTATACAGGGTTGAGGTTGATTCCAAAATATATATAGTTTGAATTGTGATCAATACTGAGATATGTATACACTGGGTCGTGGATTGATTCAAGATAATATATATCGATTTATTTCTGTACATCTAACCGTGGACAACTAGTTGTAGGTTACTAACGAGGACAGCTGACTTAATAAACTTAAAACATCAAAATGTATTAAAAGTGTTGTAAATATATTTTGAACATACTTTAATATATAAGTACATATTTGTTATAGGTTCGTGAATCGACCAGTGGCCAAGTCTTACTTCCCGACGAAGTAAAAAATCTGTAAAATTGAGTTATAGTCCCACTTTTAAAATCTAATATTTTTGGGATGAGAATACATGCAGGTATTATAAATGATTTACAAAATAGACACAAGTACGTGAAACTACATTCTATGGTTGAATTATCGAAATCGAATATGCCCCTTTTTATTAAGTCTGGTAATCTAAGAATTAGGGAACAGACACCCTAATTGACGCGAATCCTAAAGATAGATCTATTGGGCCTAACAAACCCCATCCAAAGTACCGGATGCTTTAGTACTTCAAAATTTATATCATATCCGAAGGGTGTCCCGGAATGATGGGGATATTCTTATATATGCATCTTGTTAATGTCGGTTACCAGGTGTTCACCATATGAATGATTTTTATCTCTATGTATGGGATATGTATTGAAATATGAAATCTTGTGGTCTATTATTATGATTTGATATATATAGGTTAAACCTATAACTCACCAACATTTTTGTTGACGTTTTAAGCATGTTTATTCTCAGGTGATTATTAAGAGCTTCCGCTGTCGCATACTTAAATAAGGACGAGATTTGGAGTCCATGCTTGTATGATATTGTGTAAAAACTGCATTCAAGAAACTTATTTTGTTGTAACATATTTGTATTGTAAACCATTATGTAATGGTCGTGTGTAAACAGGATATTTTAGATTATCATTATTTGATAATCTACGTAAAGCTTTTTAAACCTTTATTGATGAAATAAAGGTTATGGTTTGTTTTAAAATGAATGCAGTCTTTGAAAAACGTCTCATATAGAGGTCAAAACCTCGCAACGAAATCAATTAATATGGAACGTTTTTAATCAATAAGAACGGGACATTTCAGTTGGTATCCGAGCGTTGGTCTTAGAGAACCAGAATTTTGCATTAGTGTGTCTTATCGAGTTTGTTAGGATGCATTAGTGAGTCTGGACTTCGACCGTGTTTACTTGAAAAATGATTGCTTAACAAATTTTGTTGGAAACTATATATTTTTAACATGTGAATATTATGTGATATATTAATCTCTTAACGCGTTTGATATTATGTGATAGATGTCTACCTCTAGAACAAGTCCCATTGACTCACCTAATAATAATGAAGAGTCAAATGTAAATTGGAATGATTTGTGGACTGATTCACAAGTTCCCGAAGAGGAACCGGAAGAAGAGTCAGAACCGGAAGAAGAATCGGAACCGGAAGAAGAATCGGAACCGGATGAAGAAATAGAACCGGTGGGAGAAATAATAAAACGGTTAAGTAAAAGAAAATCCTCAACCAACCGACCAAAGTTAATTATGGTCAATGGTGTTTCCGCCAAGGAAGCAAAATATTGGGAGGATTACCAATTCTCCGATGAATCGGATTCCGACGAGAATTCCGATGATGTTATAGAAATTACCCCAACTGAATTTAAAAAGGCAAAAGAAAATAATAAGGGAAAGGGCATAAAAATAGAGAAATCTAATTCCAACCCCGATGAACTTTATATGTATCGTCGACCCCCGAAGTCCTTAAGTTGTAACAATGACCCGGGAACCTCTAAACCACCAGGTTTTTCTAAACCAATGTGGACAACGACGGCTCGTATTAGGGGAACATCATATATCCCTAGAAACTTGGCAAAACGAACCAAAACCGAAGAAGAAGAAATGAGCGAGTCGGAATAAGATAGTTGTATTCGTGTGGTGTAATATATGTAATATAGTGTTCTTATGCTTTATGATATATGTAAAAATTGCTTGTATTAATAAGTATTTTTTTATGAATCTAACTCTTGTCTATTTTACAGTTTAAAAACACAAAATGGATAGACAACCCAATATTTTAAGAGACCTACCCGGAGACATGATTGATGAAATCTTGTCTAGAGTCGGCCAGAATTCTTCGGCACAACTATTTAAGGCGAGATCAGTTTGTAAGACATTCGAAGAACGTTCCAAGAATGTCTTGGTTTATAAGAGACTTTCGTTTGAAAGATGGGGGATATCACATTGGGAAACCCATAAGTTACGATGTGTTTACTTTGACGCATATATTGCGGGGAACCCAAATGCTATTTTACGCAACGGGTTAAGAAATTATTTTGACTCAATATATCCGAATATTGGACTTCGTGATTTAGAAAAAGCGGCTAACATGCAACATAAAGAAGCATGTTATGCTTACGGATTAGTAATGTTCGCTTCTCACCAAAGTGAGAACAAGAACATCGGGATACAACTATTAAACAAAACGTTTCCACAAGTGACGGAGTCGGTAATTGGGGTAAGAAATGAGGTTTTTAGATTATTACGGGACTGTTGGACATTACGTAACCCTCGTCCCTTTGACGACGTTACAACACGCTGTCTTATCAACGGCCATAACGGTTATGTTCCACAAGACCAAGGATGGGAAGTAATCCTAGTAAAACCAGAATGCATGACTTGTTTCTGGACATATGAATTACGTGTCTTTATTGCCTTTGCTGAACGACTTGTGTACTAGCTAGAATTATCTTCACAACCATCTTGTATCAAATTTATTGTGTGCTATATTTCATGCTATATGTAAAATAAGCGGTATCGTAAGTTTGTAAAATATTGTGTAAAAGTTTGAACGCGAAATATTATTATAATCAGTTTTTCATATAGAATTGTAGTAGTTGAATTGTATATTAGCTACTAAGTATGAACTTAACGGGTAGGTACTACCCGAATTTAAACTTATAAAACGCTAATATGAAGAAAAAGCTTTTATAAATGAGTTCATATTATGCTACGAAATACTATTAACTACTCTTAATATTCTGTATGATTAACTTGTTCCATTTGACTATTTTGAGGGAAATGGCACCGACTACTCGACACACCGTGAATATGAATGAAGAGGAATTCCGTACTTTTCTAGCTTCAAACATAGCCGCAGTACAGGCTGCGCTACATACCAACAATAACCTTGGATCTAGCAGTACAGGAAATCGTGTAGGATGCACCTACAAAGAATTCACTGCCTGCAAACCTTTGGAATTTGATGGAACCGAAGGACCGATCGGATTGAAACGGTGGACCGAGAAGGTCGAATCGGTGTTTGCCATAAGTAAGTGTACTGAAGAGGACAAAGTGAAGTACGCTACGCATACCTTCACAGGTTCTGCGTTAACATGGTGGAATACCTATCTAGAGCAAGTGGGACAAGACGATGCGTACGCACTACCGTGGTCAGCATTCAAGCACTTGATGAACGAGAAGTACCGTCCCAGAACTGAGGTCAATAGCTCAAGACAGAACTTAGAGGGTTACGAACCCAAGGATTTGATATTACCACGTACGAAAGACGATTCACAGAATTGTGCCTATTGTGTCCGGGAGCATTCGAAGATGAGGAAGAGAAGATCGACGCGTTTGTGAAAGGATTACCGGAAAGAATCCAAGAAGATATAAGTTCACACGAGCCCGCCTCCATACAACAGGCATGTAGAATGGCTCACAAACTAGTGAACCAGATTGAAGAAAGAATTAAAGAACAGACTGCTGAAGAGGCCAATGTGAAGCAAGTCAAAAGAAAGTGGGAGGAAATCGGTGATAAGAATCACCAATACAACAACAACAGCAATTACAACAATAATCGCAACAATTATCCCAACAATCGCAACATCAATCGCAACTACAATAAACGGCCCAACAACAACAACAACAACAGCAACTACAACAATCATCCCAACCACAATAATAACCGCAACAACAACAACAATCAGAAGCAGCTATGCCAAAGGTGTGAAAAGTATCACTCGGGGTTCTGCACCAAATTTTGCAACAAGTGTAAAAGAAATGGTCATAGCGCGGCGAAGTGTGAGGTCTACGGACCAAGGGTTAATAGAACGAAAGGAAAAAATGGTGTCGGAATGAGTAATGGCGGAGCAAGTAGTGTCGGAGCAAGTTATGCCAATGTAGTTTGTTATAAATGTGGAAAACCGGGCCACATTATTAGAAATTGCTCGAACCAGGAGAACACGAATGGACAAGGCCGTGGAAGAGTTTTCAATATTAATGCGGCAGAGGCACAGGAAGACCCGGAGCTTGTTACGGGTACGTTTCTTATTGACAATAAATCTGCTTACGTTTTATTTGATTCGGGTGCGGATAGAAGCTATATGAGTAGAGATTTTTGTGCTAAATTAAGTTGTCCATTGACGCCTTTGGATAGTAAATTTTTACTCGAATTAGCAAATGGTAAATTAATTTCAGCAGATAATATATGTCGGAATCGAGAAATTAAACTGGTTAGCGAAACATTTAAGATTGATTTGATACCAGTAGAGTTAGGGAGTTTTGATGTGATAATCGGTATGGACTGGTTGAAAGAAGTGAAAGCAGAGATCGTTTGTTACAAAAATGTAATTCGCATTATACGAGAAAAAGGAAAACCCTTAATGGTGTACGGATAAAAGGGCAACATGAAGCTACATCTTATTAGTAATTTGAAGGCACAAAAACTAATAAGAAAAGGTTGCTATGCTGTTCTAGCACACGTCGAGAAAGTACAAACTGAAGAAAAGAGCATCAATGATGTTTCCGTCGCAAAAGAATTTCCCGATGTATTTCCGAAAGAATTACCGGGACTACCTCCACATCGATCTGTTGAATTTCAAATAGATCTTGTACCAGGAGGAGCACCAATAGCTCGTGCTCCTTATAGACTCGCACCCAGCGAGATGAAAGAACTGCAAAGCCAATTACAAGAACTTTTAGAGCGTGGTTTCATTCGACCAAGCACATCACCGTGGGGAGCTCCTGTTTTGTTTGTCAAGAAGAAAGATGGTACATTCAGGTTGTGTATCGACTACCGAGAGTTGAACAAACTTACCATCAAGAACCGCTACCCACTACCGAGAATCGACGACTTATTTGATCAACTACAAGGCTCGTCTGTTTATTCAAAGATTGACTTACGTTCCGGGTATCATCAAATGCGGGTGAAAGAAGATGATATTCCAAAGACTGCTTTCAGAACACGTTACGGTCATTACGAGTTTATGGTCATGCCGTTTGGTTTAACTAATGCACCAGCTGTGTTCATGGACCTTATGAACCGAGTGTGTGGACCATACCTTGACAAGTTTGTCATTGTTTTCATTGATGACATACTTATTTACTCAAAGAATGACCAAGAACACGGTGAACATTTGAGAAAGGTGTTAGAAGTATTGAGGAAGGAAGAATTGTACGCTAAGTTTTCAAAGTGTGCATTTTGGTTGGAAGAAGTTCAATTCCTCGGTCACATAGTGAACAAAGAAGGTATTAAGGTGGATCCGGCAAAGATAGAAACTGTTGAAAAGTGGGAAACCCCGAAAACTCCGAAACACATACGCCAGTTTTTAGGACTAGCTGGTTACTACAGAAGGTTCATCCAAGACTTTTCCAGAATAGCAAAACCCTTGACTGCATTAACGCATAAAGGGAAGAAATTTGAATGGAATGATGAACAAGAGAAAGCGTTTCAGTTATTGAAGAAAAAGCTAACTACGGCACCTATATTGTCATTGCCTGAAGGGAATGATGATTTTGTGATTTATTGTGATGCATCAAAGCAAGGTCTCGGTTGTGTATTAATGCAACGAACGAAGGTGATTGCTTATGCGTCTAGACAATTGAAGATTCACGAACAAAATTATACGACGCATGATTTGGAATTAGGCGCGGTTGTTTTTGCATTAAAGACTTGGAGGCACTACATATATGGGGTCAAAAGTATTATATATACCGACCACAAAAGTCTTCAACACATATTTAATCAGAAACAACTGAATATGAGGCAGCGTAGGTGGATTGAATTATTGAATGATTACGACTTTGAGATTCGTTACCACCCGGGGAAGGCAAATGTGGTAGCCGATGCCTTGAGCAGGAAGGACAGAGAACCCATTCGAGTAAAATCTATGAATATAATGATTCATAATAACATTACTACTCAAATAAAGGAGGCGCAACAAGGAGTTTTAAAAGAGGGAAATTTAAAGGATGAAATACCCAAAGGATCGGAGAAGCATCTTAATATTCGGGAAGACGGAACCCGGTATAGGGCTGAAAGGATTTGGGTACCAAAATTTGGAGATATGAGAGAAATGGTACTTAGAGAAGCTCATAAAACCAGATACTCAATACATCCTGGAACGGGGAAGATGTACAAGGATCTCAAGAAACATTTTTGGTGGCCGGGTATGAAAGCCGATGTTGCTAAATACGTAGGAGAATGTTTGACGTGTTCTAAGGTCAAAGCTGAGCATCAGAAACCATCAGGTCTACTTCAACAATCCGAAATCCCAGAATGGAAATGGGAAAACATTACCATGGATTTCATCACTAAATTGCCAAGGACTGCAAGTGGTTTTGATACTATTTGGGTAATAGTTGATCGTCTCACCAAATCAGCACACTTCCTGCCAATAAGAGAAGATGACAAGATGGAGAAGTTAGCACGACTGTATTTGAAGGAAGTCATCTCCAGACATGGAATACCAATCTCTATTATCTCTGATAGGGATGGCAGATTTATTTCAAGATTCTGGCAGACATTACAGCAAGCATTAGGAACTCGTCTAGACATGAGTACTGCCTATCATCCACAAACTGATGGGGAGAGCGAAAGGACGATACAAACGCTTGAAGACATGCTACGAGCATGTGTTATTGATTTCGGAAACAGTTGGGATCGACATCTACCGTTAGCAGAATTTTCCTACAACAACAGCTACCATTCAAGCATTGAGATGGCGCCGTTTGAAGCACTTTATGGTAGAAAGTGCAGGTCTCCAATTTGTTGGAGTGAAGTGGGGGATAGACAGATTACGGGTCCGGAGATTATACAAGAAACTACCGAGAAGATCATCCAAATTCAACAACGGTTGAAAATCGCCCAAAGTCGACAAAAGAGCTACGCTGACATTAAAAGAAAAGATATAGAATTTGAAATTGGAGAGATGGTCATGCTTAAAGTTGCACCTTGGAAAGGCGTTGTTCGATTTGGTAAACGAGGGAAATTAAATCCAAGGTATATTGGACCATTCAAGATTATTGATCGTGTCGGACCAGTAGCTTACCGACTTGAGTTACCTCGACAACTCGTGGCTGTACATAACATTTTCCACGTCTCGAATTTGAAGAAATGTTTTGCTAAAGAAGATCTCACTATTCCGTTAGATGAAATCCAAATCAACGAAAAACTCCAATTCATCGAAGAACCCGTCGAAATAATGGATCGTGAGGTCAAAAGACTTAAGCAAAACAAGATACCAATTGTTAAGGTTCGATGGAATGCTCGTAGAGGACCCGAGTTCACCTGAGAGCATGAAGATCAGATGAAGAAGAAATACCTGCATCTATTTCCAGAAGATTCGTCAACACCTTCAACAACTTAAAATTTCGGGACGAAATTTATTTAACGGGTAGGTACTGTAGTGACCCGAACTTTTCCATGTTTATATATATTAATTGAGATTGATATTTACATGATTAAATGTTTCCAACATGTTAAGCAATCAAACTTGTTAAGACTTGATTAATTGAAATATGTTTCATATAGACAATTGACCACCCAAGTTGACCGGTGATTCACGAACGTTAAAACTTGTAAAAACTATATGATGACATATATATGGATATATATATATATATATAGTTAACATGATACTATGATAAGTAAACATATCATTAAGTATATTAACAATGAACTACATATGTAAAAACAAGACTACTAACTTAATGATTTTTAAACGAGACATATATGTAACGATTATCGTTGTAAAGATATTTAATGTATATATATCATATTAAGAGATATTCATACATGATAATATCATGATAATATAATAATTTAAAATCTCATTTGATATTATAAACATTGGGTTAACAACATTTAATAAGATCGTTAACCTAAAGGTTTCAAAACAACACTTACATGTAACGACTAACGATGACTTAACGACTCAGTTAAAATGTATATACATGTAGTGTTTTAATATGTATTTATACACTTTTTAAAGACTTCAATACACTTATCAAAATACTTCTACTTAACAAAAATGCTTACAATTACATCCTCGATCAGTTTCATCAACAATTCTACTCGTATGCACCCGTATTCGTACTCGTACAATACACAGCTTTTAGATGTATGTACTATTGGTATATACACTCCAATGATCAGCTCTTAGCAGCCCATGTGAGTCACCTAACACATGTGGGAACCATCATTTGGCAACTAGCATGAAATATCTCATAAAATTACAAAAATATGAGAAATCATTTATGACTTATTTACATGAAAACAAAATTACATATCCTTTATATCTAATCCATACACCAACGACCAAAAACACCTACAAACACTTTCATTCTTCAATTTTCTTCATCTAATTGATCTCTCTCAAGTTCTATCTTCAAGTTCTAAGTGTTCTTCATAAATTCTACAAGTTCTAGTTACATAAAATCAAGAATACTTTCAAGTTTGCTAGCTCACTTCCAATCTTGTAAGGTGATCATCCAACCTCAAGAAATCTTTGTTTCTTACAGTAAGTTATCATTCTAATATAAGGTAATAATCATATTCAAACTTTGGTTCAATTTCTATAACTATAACAATCTTATTTCAAGTGATGATCTTACTTGAACTTGTTTTCGTGTCATGATTCTGCTTCAAGAACTTCGAGCCATCCAAGGATCCGTTGAAGCTAGATCCATTTTTATCTTTTCCAGTAGGTTTATCCAAGGAACTTAGAGTAGTAATGATGTTCATAACATCATTCGATTCATACATATAAAGCTATCTTATTCGAAGGTTTAAACTTGTAATCACTAGAACATAGTTTAGTTAATTCTAAAGTTGTTCGCAAACAAAAGTTAATCCTTATAACTTGACTTTTAAAATCAACTAAACACATTTTCTATATCTATATGATATGCTAACTTAATGATTTAAAACCTGGAAACACGAAAAACACCGTAAAACCGGATTTACGCCGTCGTAGTAACACCGCGGGCTGTTTTGGGTTAGTTAATTAAAAACTATGATAAACTTTGATTTAAAAGTTGTTATTCTGAGAAAATGATTTTTATTATGAACATGAAACTATATCCAAAAATTATGGTTAAACTCAAAGTGGAAGTATGTTTTCTAAAATGGTCATCTAGACGTCGTTCTTTCGACTGAAATGACTACCTTTACAAAAATGACTTGTAACTTATTTTTCCGACTATAAACCTATACTTTTTCTGTTTAGATTCATAAAATAGAGTTCAATATGAAACCATAGCAATTTGATTCACTCAAAACGGATTTAAAATGAAGAAGTTATGGGTAAAACAAGATTGGATAATTTTTCTCATTTTAGCTACGTGAAAATTGGTAACAAATCTATTCCAACCATAACTTAATCAACTTGTATTGTATATTATGTAATCTTGAGATACCATAGACACGTATACAATGTTTCGACCTATCATGTCGACACATCTATATATATTTCGGAACAACCATAGACACTCTATATGTGAATGTTGGAGTTAGCTATACAGGGTTGAGGTTGATTCCAAAATATATATAGTTTGAATTGTGATCAATACTGAGATATGTATACACTGGGTCGTGGATTGATTCAAGATAATATATATCGATTTATTTCTGTACATCTAACCGTGGACAACTAGTTGTAGGTTACTAACGAGGACAGCTGACTTAATAAACTTAAAACATCAAAATGTATTAAAAGTGTTGTAAATATATTTTGAACATACTTTAATATATAAGTACATATTTGTTATAGGTTCGTGAATCGACCAGTGGCCAAGTCTTACTTCCCGACGAAGTAAAAAATCTGTAAAATTGAGTTATAGTCCCACTTTTAAAATCTAATATTTTTGGGATGAGAATACATGCAGGTATTATAAATGATTTACAAAATAGACACAAGTACGTGAAACTACATTCTATGGTTGAATTATCGAAATCGAATATGCCCCTTTTTATTAAGTCTGGTAATCTAAGAATTAGGGAACAGACACCCTAATTGACGCGAATCCTAAAGATAGATCTATTGGGCCTAACAAACCCCATCCAAAGTACCGGATGCTTTAGTACTTCAAAATTTATATCATATCCGAAGGGTGTCCCGGAATGATGGGGATATTCTTATATATGCATCTTGTTAATGTCGGTTACCAGGTGTTCACCATATGAATGATTTTTATCTCTATGTATGGGATATGTATTGAAATATGAAATCTTGTGGTCTATTATTATGATTTGATATATATAGGTTAAACCTATAACTCACCAACATTTTTGTTGACGTTTTAAGCATGTTTATTCTCAGGTGATTATTAAGAGCTTCCGCTGTCGCATACTTAAATAAGGACGAGATTTGGAGTCCATGCTTGTATGATATTGTGTAAAAACTGCATTCAAGAAACTTATTTTGTTGTAACATATTTGTATTGTAAACCATTATGTAATGGTCGTGTGTAAACAGGATATTTTAGATTATCATTATTTGATAATCTACGTAAAGCTTTTTAAACCTTTATTGATGAAATAAAGGTTATGGTTTGTTTTAAAATGAATGCAGTCTTTGAAAAACGTCTCATATAGAGGTCAAAACCTCGCAACGAAATCAATTAATATGGAACGTTTTTAATCAATAAGAACGGGACATTTCATATAGCTGCCATGTAGCAAGTTATTATGTGCTATATTTCATCCTATATGTATAATAGTGGTATTGTATGTTTGTAAAATATTGTATAAAAGTTTGAACGCGAAATATTATTGTAATAATTTTTTCATATAGAATCGTAGTAGTTGAATTGTATAATAGCTACTAAGTATGAACTTAACGGGTAGGTACTACCCGAATTAAAACTATAAAATGCTAATATGAAGAAAAAGCTTTTATAAATAAGTTCATATTATGCTACGAAATACTATTGACTACTCTTAAATTCTATATGATTAACTCAATTCTTTTGGGCTATTTTTGAAGGAAATGGCACCGGCGACACGTCAGAATTTGAACATGAGCGAGGAAGACTTCCGAGTTTTCCTTGCAGCAAACATAGCCGTAGTACAGGCTGCGATGCAAAATAACAATAACTCTGGATCTATCAGTGGAACTAATTCCACAAGAAATCGTGTAGGATGCTCCTACAAAGAATTCACTGCCTGCAAACCTTTGGAATTTGATGCAACCGAAGGACCAATTGGATTGAAACGGTGGACTGAGAAGGTCGAATGTGTTTGCCATAAGTAAGTGTACTGAAGGGGACAAAGTTAAGTACGCTACGCATACCTTCACAGGTACTGCGTTAACGTGGTGGAACACCTATCTTGAACAAGTAGGACAAAATGCTGCTTACGCACTACCGTGGTCGGCATTCAAGCAATTGATGAACGAGCAGTACCGTCCTAGAGACGAAGTCAATAAGCTCAAGGTAGAACTTAGAGAGTTACGAACATAAGGATTTAACATTACCACATATGAACGACGATTCACAGAGTTGTGCCTATTGTGTCCGGGAGCGTTCGAAGATGAAGAAAAGAAGATCGACGCGTTTGTAAAAGGGTTACGAGTAAGGATTCAAGAAGATGTGAGTTCACACGAGCCCGCTTCCATACAGAAGGCAAGTCGAATGGCTCATAAACTCATAAATCAGATTGAGGGGAGAATTAAAGAACAGGTGGCCGAAGAAGCCAACACGAAACAACTCAAGAGGAAGTGGGAGGAAAACGATGACAAGAGTCACCAGTACAATAATAATAACAATTACAACCACAACTGTAACAACAATCGCAACAATAATCGCAATCCTAACGATAACTATAACAAACGTCCCAACAACAACAACAACACCAACTACAACAACTGTTTCAACAACAATAACAATCCCAACAACAACCTCAATAACAACAAACAACAGAAACAACCATGCTTCAGATGTGCAGAGTACCATCCGAATGTGTTTTGCACAACAGTTTGCACCAAGTGTAAGAGAAGTGGTCATGGCACGGTAAAATGTGAGATTTACGGACCAAAGAACAACAAAAATAAAGAAACAAATAAGGTCGGAACAAATAATGCCGACGTAGTTTGTTATAAATGTGGAAAACCGGGCCACATTAATAGAAATTGTCCAAATCAAGGGAATACTAATGGGCAAGTCCGCGGAAGAGTTTTCAATATTAATGCGGTAGAAGCGCAGGAAGACCCAGAGCTTGTTACGGGTACATTTTTATTGACAATACATCTGCTTATGTTTTATTTGATTCGGGTGCGAATAGAAGCTATATGAGTAGAGATTTTTGTGCTAAATTAAGTTGCCCATTGACGCCTTTGGATAGTAAATTTTTACTCGAAATAGCAAATGATAAAATAATTTCAGCAGATAATATATGTCGGGATAGAGAAATTAAACTGGGGGATGAAACGTTTAAAATTAATTTAATACCAGTCGAGTTAGGGAGTTTTGATGTAATAATTGGCATGGACTGGTTGAAAAAGGTGAGAGCAGAGGTTGTTTGTTACAAAAATGCGATTCGCATTATGCGTGAAAAGGGAAAACCTTTAATGGTGTACGGAGAAAAGAACAATGCGAAATCAAATCTTAGTAGTAGTTTGAAGGCGCAAAAACTAATAAGAAAAGGTTGTTACTTCATTCTAGCACACATCAAGGAAGTTAAACCTGAAGAAAAGAACATCAGTGATGTTCCCCGTCCCAAAAGAATTTCCCGATGTATTTCCAAAAGAATTACCGGGATTACCCCCACATCGATCCGTTGAATTTCAAATAGAGCTTGTACCAGGAGCTGCACCAATAGCTCGTGCTCCATACAGACTCGCGCCCAGCGAAATGAAAGAATTACAAAGTCAGTTACAAGAACTTTTAGAGCGTGATTTCATTCGACCAAGTACATCACCATGGGGAGCTCCTGTTTTGTTTGTCAAGAAGAAGGATGGTACATTTAGGTTGTGTATCGACTACCGAGAGTTGAACAAACTTACCATCAAGAACCGCTACCCACTACCGAGAATCGACGACTTATTTGATCAACTACAAGGCTCATCGGTATATTCGAAGATTGATTTATGTTCTGGGTATCATCAAATGCGGGTGAAGGAGGATGATATTCCAAAGACTGCTTTTAGGACGCGTAACGATCATTACGAGTTTATGGTTATGCCGTTTGGGTTGACCAACGCACCAGCTGTGTTCATGGACCTCATGAACCGAGTGTGTGGACCATACCTTGACAAGTTTGTCATTGTTTTCATCGATGACATACTTATTTACTCAAAGAATGACCAAGAGCATGAAGAACATTTGAGAAAAGTGCTAGAGTTGTTAAGGAAGGAAAAACTGTACGCTAAGTTTTCAAAGTGTGCATTTTGGTTGGAAGAAGTTCAATTTCTCGGTCACATAGTGAACAAAGAAGGTATTTAGGTGGATCCAGCAAAGATTGAAACCGTTGAAAAGTGGGAAAACCCCGAAAACTCCGAAGCATATACGCCAATTTTTAGGACTGGCTGGCTACTACAGAAGGTTCATCCAAGACTTTTCCAGAATAGCAAAACCCTTGACTGCATTAACGCATAAAGGGAAGAAATTTGAATGGAAAGATGAACAAGAAAAAGTATTTAAATTGTTAAAGAAAAAGTTAACTACCGCACATATATTGTCATTACCTGAAGGGAATGATGATTTTGTGATATATTGTGACACCTCAAAGCAAGGTCTCGGTTGTGTATTAATGCAACGAACGAAAGTAATTTCTTATGCGTCTAGACAATTGAAGATTCACGAGCAGAATTATACGACGCATGATTTGAAATTAGGCGCGGTTGTTTTTGCATTAAAGACTTGGAGGCACTACTTATATGGGGTCAAAAGTATTATATATACCGACCACAAAAGTCTTCAACACATATTTAATCAGAAAAAACTGAACATGAGGCAGCGCAGGTGGATTGAATTATTGAATGATTACGACTTTGAGATTCGTTACCACCCGGGGAAGGCAAATGTGGTAGCCGACGCCTTGAGCAGAAAGGACAGAGAACCCATTCGAGTAAAAGCTATGAATATAATGATTCACAATAACCTTACTACTCAAATAAAGGAGGCGCAACAAGGAGTTTTAAAAGAAGGAAATTTAAAGGATGAAATACCCAAAGGATCGGAGAAGCATCTTAATATTCGGGAAGACGGAACCCGGTATAGGGTTGAAAGAATTTGGGTACCAAAATTTGGAGATATGAGAGAAATGGTACTTAGAGAAGCTCATAAAACCAGATACTCAATACATCATGGAACGGGGAAGATGTACAAGGATCTCAAGAAACATTTTTGGTGGCCGGGTATGAAAGCCTATGTTGCTAAATATGTAGGAGAATGTTTGACGTGTTCTAAGGTCAAAGCTGAGCATCAGAAACCATCAGGTCTACTTCAAAAACCCGAAATCCCGGAATGGAAATGGGAAAACATTACCATGGATTTCATCACTAAATTGCCAAGGACTGCAAGTGGTTTTGATACTATTTGGGTAATAGTTGATCGTATCACCAAATCAGCACACTTCCTGCCAATAAGAGAAGATGACAAGATTGAGAAGTTAGCACGACTGTATTTGAAGGAAGTCGTCTCCAGACATGGAATACCAATCTCTATTATCTCTGATAGGGATGGAAGATTTATTTCAAGATTCTGGCAGACATTACAGCAAGCATTAGGAACTCGTCTAGACATGAGTACTGCCTATCATCCACAAACTGATGGGTAGAGCGAAAGGATGATACAAACGCTTGAAGACATGCTACGAGCATGTGTTATTTATTTCAGAAATAGTTGGGATCGACATCTACCGTTAGCATAATTTTCCTACAACAACAGCTACCATTCAAGCATTGAGATGGCACCGTTTGAAGCACTTTATAGTAGAAAGTGCAGGTCTTCGATTTGTTGAGGTGAAGTGGGGGATAGATAGATTACGGGTCCGGAGATAATACAAGAAACTACCGAGAAGATCATCCAAATTCAACAACGGTTGAAAACCGCCCAAAGTCGACAAAAGAGCTACGCTGAAATTAAAAGAAAATATATAGAATTTAAAATTGGAGAGATGGTCATACTTAAAGTTTCACCTTGGAAAGGCGTTGTTCAATTTGGCAAAAGAGGGAAATTAAATCCTAGGTATATTGGACCATTCAAGATTATTGATCATGTCGGACCAGTAGCTTACCGTCTTGAGTTACCTCAACAACTCGCGGCTGTACATAACACTTTCCACGTCTCGAATTTGAAGAAATGTTTTTCTAAAGAAGATCTCACTATTCCGTTAGACGAAATCCAAATCAACGAAAAACTTCAATTCATCGAAGAACCCGTCGAAATAATGGACCGTGAGGTTAAAAGACTTAAGCAAAACAAGATACCAATTGTTAAGGTTCGATGGAATGCTCGTAGAGGACCCGAGTTCACCTGGGAACGAGAAAATCAGATGAAGAAGAAATACCCACACTTATTTCCAGAAGATACGTCAACACCTCCAACTGCTTAAAATTTCGGGACGAAATTTATTTAACGGGTAGGTACTGTAGTGACCCGAACTTTTTCATGTTTATATATATTAAATGAAATTTTTATTTACATGATTAAGTGTTTCCAACATGTTAAGCAATCAAACTTGTTTTTACTTGATTAATTGAAATAGGTTTCACATAGACAATTAACCACCCAAGTTGACCGGTGATTTACGAACGTTAAAACTTGTAAAAACTATATGATGTCATATATATGGATATATATATAGTTAACATGGTATTATGATAATTAAACATATCATTAAGTATATTAACAATGAACTACATATGTAAAAACAATGGGTTAACAACATTTAACAAGATCGTTAACCTAAAGGTTTCAAAACAACACTTACATGTAACGACTAACGATGACTTAGAGACTCGGTTAAAATGTATATACATGTAGTGTTTTAATATGTATTCATACACTTCTGAAAGACTTCAAGACACTTATCAAAGTACTTCTACTTAACAAAAATGCTTATAATTACATCCTCATTCATTTTCATCAACAATTCTACTCGTATGCACTCGTATTCGTACTCGTACAATACCCAGCTTCTAAATGTATTTACTATTGATATATATACTCCAATGATCACCTCTTAGCAGCCCTTGTGAGTCACCTAACATATGTGGAAACCATCATTTGAAAACTAGCATGAAATATCTCATAAAATTACAAAAATATTAGTAATCATTCATGACTTATTTACAAGTAAACAAAATTACACATCCTTTATATCTAATCCATATACCAACGACCAAAAACACCTACAAACACTTTAATTCTTCAATTTTCTTCATCTAATTGATCTCTCTCAAGTTCTATCTTCAAGTTCTAAGTGATCTTCATAAATTCTATAAGTTCTAGTTTCATAAAATCAAGAATACTTTCAAGTTTGCTAGCTTACTTCCAATCTTGTAAAGTGATCATCCAAACACAAGAAATCTTTCTTATTTACAGTAAGATATCTTTCTAATACAAGGTAATACTCATATTCAAACTTTGATTCAATTTCTATAACTATAACAATCTTATTTCGAGTGGAAATCTTACTTGAACTTGTTTTCGTGTCATGATTCTGCTTCAAGAACTTTCAAGCCATCCAAGGATCCTTTGAAGCTAGATCTATTTTTTTCATTTACAGTAGGTTTACCTACTAAAATTAAGGTAGTAATGATGTTCATAACATCATTCGATTCATACATATAAAACTATCTTATTCGAAGATTTAAACTTGTAATCACTAGAACATAGTTTAGTTAATTCTAAACTTGTTCGCAAATAAAGTTAATCCTTCTAACTTGACTTTTAAAATCAACTAAACACATGTTCTATATCTATATGATATGCTAACTTAATGATTTAAAACCTGTAAACACGAAAAACACCGTAAAACCGGATATACGTCGTCGTAGTAACACCGCGGGCTGTTTTGGGTTAGTTAATTAAAAACTGTGATAAACTTTGATTTAAAAGTTGTTCTTATAGGAAAATTATTTTTCTTATGAACATGAAACTATATCCAAAAATCATGGTTAAACTCAAAGTGGAAGTAAGTTTTCCAAAATGGTCATCTGGAGGTCGTTCTTTCGACTGAAATGACTACCTATACAAAACTGACTTGTAACCTATATTTCCGACTATAAACTTATACTTTTTATGTTTATATTCATAAACCTAAGTTCAATATGAAACCATAGCAACTTGAAACACTAAAAATGGATTTAAAACGAAGAAGTTATGGGTAAAACAAGATTGGATAATTTTTCTTGTTGTAGCTACGTCAAAATTGGTAACAAATCTATATTAATCATATCCTAGCTAACTCATATTATATTATACATGTATTCTAATATATTATGTAATCTTGGGATACCATAGACATGAATACAATGTTTTGACATATCATATGGACCCATCTATATATATATATATATTTCGGAACAACCATAGACACTCTATATGCAGTAATGTTGGAGTTAGCTATACAGGGTTAAGGTTGATTCCAAAATATTATATATACTTTGAGTTGTGATCTAGCCTGAGGCTTTTATACACGAGGTCGTGGATTGATTCAAGATAATATATATTGCTTTATTTTCTGTACATCTAACTGTGGACAACTAGTTGTAGGTTACTAACGAGGATAGCTGACTTAATAAACTTAAAACAGCAAAACGTATTAAAAATGTTGTAAATATATTTTGAACATACTTTGATATATATGTACATATTTGTTATAGGTTCGTGAATCGACCAGTGGCCAAGTCTTACTTCCCTACGAAGTAAAAATCTGTGAAAGTGAGTTATAGTCCCACTTTTAAAATCTAATATTTTGGGATGAGAATACAAGCAGTTTTATAAATGTTTTACAAAATAGACACAAGTAAATGAAACTACATTCTATGGCTGGATTATTAAACTGAATATGCCCCTTTTTAGTCTGGTAATCTAAGAATTAGGGAACAGACAACCTAATTGACGCGAATCCTAAAGATAGATCTATTGGGCCCAACGAGCCCCATCCAAAGTATCGGATGCTTTAGTACTTCGAATTTATCATGTCCGAAGGGAGTCCCAGAATGATAGGGGATATTCTATATGCATCTTGTTAAGGTCGGTTACCAGGTGTTCACCATATGAATGATTTTTATCTCTATGTATGGGATGTATATTGAAATATGAAATCTTGTGGTCTATTATTACGACCTGATAAATATAGGTTAAACCTATAACTCACCAACATTTTTGTTGACGTTTAAAGCATGTTTATTCTCAGGTGATTATTAAGAGCTTCCGCTGTTGCATGCTATTATATGGACAAGATTTGGTGTCAGCATGCTTGTATAATATTGTTTAAATCTGCATTCGAGATTTATTTTGTTGTAACATATTAATATTTGTAAACCAATATGTATTGGTAGTGTTTAAGTGTGATATTTGTTAGATTATCATTTCTGGATAATCTAAGTGGTGTCTTGTTAACCTTGTCGATAAAATAAAGGTTATGGTTTGTTTTAAAAACGAATGCAGTCTTTGAAAAACGTCTCATATAGAGGTCAAAACCTCGCAAAGAGATCAATTAATATGGAACGTTTATAATCAATATGAACGGGACATTTCATAACCGACCTTAACAAGATGCATATAGAATATCCCCATCATTCCGGGACTCCCTTCGGACATGATAAATTCGAAGTACTAAAGCATCCGGTACTTTGGATGGGGCTTGTTGGGCCCAATAGATCTATCTTTAGGATTCGCGTCAATTAGGGTGTCTGTTCCCTAATTCTTAGATTACCAGACTAAAAAGGGGCATATTCGGTTTAATAATCCAGCCATAGAATGTAGTTTTAAGTACTTTTGTCTATTTTGTCAAACATTTATAAAGCAGCGCATGTATTCTCAGTCCCAAAAATATATATTGCAAAAGCATTTAAAAAGGGAGCAAATGAAACTCACCATATTGTATTTTGTAGTAAAAATACATATGACGACATTGAACAATGCTAGGCTGTTGTAACGACCCTACGTTTTCCGTTATCTTTTACCGTTAATTATTTAACGTCCGTTAATTGTTATTCATGCCACGTCATTTTTATGATCTATATTATTATTTTAGTAATAATATATTAATTATTATGTGTTAAATGAATATTTGTATTCATATTTTAAATTGTACGTTTCTACGTGTCGCGGATTTCTATCCGGCGAATCTTTTCAGTTTTCAAACCAACGGTCAAGCTTTTGGGATTTTTAAATCCTAATTATTTTAAATATGATATTTTTATGTCATATGATTATATATAGTATTTATATATATTTTTCGTCGCGTATTTGTTATCTCTCCGGATTTTTAATCGCGTAAGTGCGTTTTCACGTTTCGGGACTCGTTCGGGCTTTCGGGCCACAAGGAATTTACATTTAAGTGAGATAGCCCACCATGGGGCCCACCCCATCCCAATTTCGGCCGAAGCCAAGGGGGAGGGGATACCCCTTTACACTTTGCATTTTATTTCCATTTTTTCTCATTTTCAAGATTAAGTCATCAAAACCTAATTCTATTTTTGTGGTGCTCTCCACTCTCCCTCCCCATTTGGCCATCGCCATCCATCTCCCCAACACCATCAATCTTCAACAATTTTATAGCTTGGATCATCAATTGTTTAACACCAACGCATTCCTCGTTCCGTTCTCTACGCGATCATACCAATTGTTTCTTGATTAGGGTATAAACCCTAACCCTAGAACTTTTAATTTTTCATTACTTTTCTGTATTTTGATGATTTATTAGTAGTATGATGATTGTTGATTGTTGTAATGATGTTTGTATGCATAGAATTACTCATAATCACTTGTTTTCGGTTTGATATTATTAGGACAGCAGCTTTTTCGTGTGTTTCTGACTTTGTGACTGATATAAAAGTTAAAATAAAGTATCTAGATGAGTTCCTCTCATCAAGACATTAATTTTAGACTCCGGATTCATGTCGTTTCGATTCCCGGAACCCTAGATATGATCAAAATGGTATTTTGTTAAGATTGAATTGTGATTTGGTATGAACCAGGTTTGGTCCGACTTTGTGACCATATTTGGTGACTTTAGGGTGTGTTAGTGTGTTAGGACTGATGGTGGGGCGAACTTTCATGTTCGGGTCATCTCAATCCGAGCCACGAATCACCCATTACGTCTAAAACACGTTTTTGATTGAATTGAAGTTCCAAGTAGTGTAATGGCTGTACATCATGACTTGTGGACTGTTCTTGGGGTGTTCTTGAGTGTACCAAAGTGTTAGGTGGTTTGATTAGGCGGAGATATATGTAAGGCTCGCCGAAAACCGACACCCGGGGCTCAGAATACGACCCGATGAACTTTTGATTTAAAACTTGTGGCTAATTATTAAACTTATGATATAAATAATGGATTTCATTATCATTTAATTACTTATGATAAAAAAAAGTAATTATTATTATTTTCAACTTATGATATATTTATTATATCATTTAATTTATACTTATGATTTAATTAACATTTTAATTAAACACATGATTAATAATACTTCATTATTAATGGAAAATACTTATGATAAGTATTAAACTTATATTATGAGATTATTATAACAAGACTTATAATAAGGATTAATTAATTATTTAATTATTATAAGTCTTAGTTATTTTTTAATTATAATTTAACTATTAAATACTTATGATTTAATAATTATAATTAGAAACTTATGATATGATTAATAATAATAATTCATTATTAATTAATAATACTTATATTATGACTAATATTTATTTAATTAATTAAATACTTATGTTATATTAATTATATCATTTAAACTTATATTAACTTTAATAAATCATTTTAATTTAATTAAACTTATGTTATGACATAATTAGACATATTTAACTTTAATATACGTTATAACTTATATTATTATTATAACTTACACTTTTAAAATTTACGTTGACTAGGTTTGACCAAGGTTGACTTTTGAGTTGACTTTCGGTTGACTTTGACTTTCAGTTGACTTTTGTTGACTTTCTAATTAAGGAAACTTTCTTAACTTATAAACCATCCTAAAATAGTAACTTTCTAAATTTGGAAACTTTCCAAAACTAGAAACTTTCCAAAAATAGAAACTTTCCAAAATAGAAACTTTCCAAAAATAGAAACTTTCCAAAAATGAAAACCTGCTAAAAATAGAAACTTTCTAAAAATAGAAAGTGTGTGTCCGTAAGCTGTTCCGATCAAACCGATGCGTATTGAGTATTGTTCTATGACTACTTGCAACATGTACAATAGATATCATACTAAGACTTGACCTAAGTTAGTTATTTATATCGACCTGCTTTATTTATAGGTCGGCGTTGTGATCATTCCTGATCACTGTACTACATTTGCTGTTCGCTTAATTGTGTTGGTTACTTCATTACTATTAAGGTGAGTTATAGTCCCATTTTCTATTTTAAATCTTTTGGGATGAGAATACATGCAGTTTATTTTATATTTTGGACACAAGTGGAAGTTGGTTTAAATTATTCATTGTGAGTTGAACAAAAATATTCCCTAGTCTGGTAACTGTAATCACTGGTTTCTACTAGTGAACGTGAATCCTACGGATAGATCTATCGGGTTTGACAACCCTATTTCGAGCTAGTCGCGCTAGCAATTTATAATCGGAATGTTTAGTACTTCGTAATTTGTTGTAGATACACTTGTTCGGTGTATATTATTTATTGTGTTTGGCAAGGGTAAATAAATGGTTAAGTGGTTACCAGGTGGCTCACGGTAAATGGAATAATATTTTTATATGTTTTCTAGCATATAATTTTGTGGTCCAAAAAGGAGTTTTTATGTTTTCAAACATAAATTTTTAGGGTTTAAATTAAATATTGTTTACAATATTAAACCTATAATTCACTCAACATTTTTGTTGACAGTTACTCGCATGTCTTATTCTCAGGTTCATGATTGATTGCTTCCGCTGTGCTTAGAGAGTCTGCATATTTATGATGGCAGCTTTTGTTAAACATTAACTTGCATTCTATTTTGATACATTTAATAGTGGATGTTGTTGACTTTGTTTAGGTCAACTTTTGGTTAAGTAATAATGTATGGTTTTTCTAAACTTACATATTTTGGTAGGTTTCCTTTATAGGAAATCATTTTTAAATAAAGAATGCAAGGTTATTTGTCAAATTCATATAGAGTTATGATCAAGCTGTGGGACCAAGATAACGATGGTCGTCAAGTGTACTTTGATGGGTCGTTAAAATTGGTATCAGAGCATTGGTTGTAGGGAATTAGGCTGCATTGATGTCGTTACCCGAGTCGATAGGGTGCATTAGTGAGTCTAGTCTACAGCCCAGCCTATAATGTATTATTATATGAGATTATTTGTATCGTATTGGTATGTATATTGTTATCATACATACATCCCTATTATGTTTTGAATCCGGGAGGAACTCCCATTCCGATTTAAACGTAGTCTCCGACTCTTGCGAACTTATCCTTATAAGAACACCTCGGGTAGTGAAACCGAGGGGTGTCATTCTTGACTTCTGAAATTCTCGACATTTCTATGTCATCTATTATGGTTATGTATATATAATGTTTGAGTTATCTTACGCGAGATGTCATTCTTGACTTCTAAATGCTCGGCATTTCAATGTCAGCTATTATGTTTAGGTATATAACATTCTTATTATATTACATCCCTTTGTGCCGTTGTGCCTATGTGCTTTGATTTTTGAACCGGAAAACGTCATTCTTGACTTTTAGAGATTCTTGGTACTTCGAAGACATTTTTATGTCATCGTTACTCCTATTCATTACTTTTGATGTTTTGTCTCTTGTGCTACCTTAGCACATTGTTTAAGAAACCCTTTTAGAGAAATTGTGTGGAAATTCGAAGTTGATCGCGTGTCCAGACCTCATGTAGTGCTATTGGAATGGAACTATGAATTAGCGAAATATAATGGCGTCGGGCCAACGTGATTATATTATGTTAATTCATAAAGAAGTCCCAATATTATGACATGAGGAATAGTAGCGAGTCAAAGAAAATTTTTACACTACTCATTCAGAAATTCCAATATATTACATGGGTAGGGAAAATATTTATTATCTTATTTGTTGATATACGAGAAGCTCATTTTAACCAGATTATCTATCTCATGCTCTATCCTTCATAACTCGCTTGTTAGCAACAGCTTCGCTCGGGAACAGTTTTGGCCCAGGGACTTATGTCCTGATAATAGTCAAAACAACATTTAACTCATTAGTTTTCATGACCTCGTAACATTTGTTGGTCAAATGTCGCACGACGATTCAAGTCCTTTACTCGATCTTCCACGATCTTACTTCAACTTGTAACCTCTGAAATACAGATACTCTGTTTATCATCGAGAGTTTACACATTTGTTTAATTGGGCGGTTCTCATGGGATTTATGGGTGAATAGAAGTAATGAAATATTTTGTCATGTATACAATTTATAAAATCATACATGTATGTATGGTTTCAAATGAATAAATTTACCCTTACCTATTTTGGCTAGTATATACTAAATCATACCTCCAAAATTATTTTAAAACCACTCATGGAGCTGTTTGACTAAGTCAATTTATTTTATATAAAATGGTACACGTTGCACATACTTCTAAATTTACTAAGAACTTCGTTCCATTTATGTTGTCACATCAAACGTTTAAAGCTTTTTCAAAACTCCTTTGATTGATTTTATCAAATTTTCGCATTACTCTACAGAGTGTTTTGATCACAGTTCTTCTCATCCTCCGTTTAAGGATGAAACCTACCATTAAGTTCATTGATAGAAACTCTTACACCACTTTGGATGCCGGTTTTATTAAATTTGTTGGAAAGTCTTTGCGCTCATAGAATTTTCCCTCTTATGGTTGGACATGACCGAAATGCGGACCGATAAATCAATTTTCTGGGGTACACTCGGTGGTCACCCTATTGTAGAAATGCGCTAGGTGGGTTTCTACCCCAACTGTTGTTATAGTGGGTATCATGGATATATATTACACTAGACCGCTTGAGAAGTTTCTACTCTCAATATTCGCTATCGACCGCAACACCCTCGTAAACACCAATCCTAGGATTTAATACTTTGAGGTGTACGAAATTAGTTTGGAGATTCATCTCACCTGGAGTCGACCATTCTTTATAACCCATGATTCGCGTTCTTTTCATCCGCACAAAAATTTAAGAATATGGATGAATCCTAGATTTCCTCGCTCATTGTACAAGGAAGTTCACTCTCGTTGAAAATTCACACCTTTCGTACATCTTCTGATCGGAAATGTAATGAAAATTTTCTTTGAAGTCCATGATCCTCATTACCTCCTTCGAGAGAATTGCCTTAAATATCTATGCCACCGATGTGACTACTCCATATATTTCTTCTTTCATTGGTTGCAACTATATTTCATTCGTCCCAGTTCTTCCTCTTGGGGAGCTCATGTTTTGTTTATTAAGAAGAAAGATGGTTCGTTCCAATTGTGAATTGATTATCGTGATTTGAACAAGCTTACACTTAAAAATCGTTACCCTTTTCGAGATTTGATGATCTGTTCGATCAGCTTCAAGGTTCGTCCGTTTATTCTAAGATCGACCTTCGTTCCGGATATCTTCAACTGCGGGTTAAAGATACTGATGTTCCAAAAACTACTTTTCGCACCCGTTACGGTCACTTTGAATTTATTGTTATGCCGTTCGGATTGACAAATGCACCTGCTGTGTTCATGGACCTCATGAACCGTGTGTGTAGACCCTATCTGGACAAATTCGTTATTGTTTTCATCGACGACGTCCTTATTTATTCTAAGAATGATGGAGAGCACGAAGAACATTTGAAGTTAGTGCTTGATCGGTTTAGGAAAGAAGAGTTGTACGCTAAGTTCTCTAAGTGTGCTTTCTAGTTAATAGAAGTTCAATTCCTTGGTCATATTGTTGGTAAACAGGGAATACAAGTTGATCCTGTTAAGATTGAGGCGATTGAAAAGTGGGAAATTCCGAAAACTCCTACTTAGATTCGTCAGTTTCTAGGGTTGGCAGGTTACTATAGAAGGTTCATCCAAGATTTCTCTCGTATCGCAAAACCTCTGACTGCTTTAACGCACAAGGGGAAAAAGTATGAGTGGAAGGATGAACAAGAGACTGCTTTTCAAATTTTGAAGAAGAAGTTGACTACCGCTCTGATATTGTCACTACCTGAGGGTAATGATGATTTTGTTGTTTATTGTGATGCTTCGCGTCAGGGCTTTGGTTGTGTTTTGATGCAATGAAAGAAAGTTATTGCGTACGCGTCACGACAGTTGAAGATTCACGAGCAGAATTATACAACCCATGATTTAGAGTTGGGAGCTGTTGTGTTTGCACTTAAGATTTGGAGACATTATCTTTATGGGGTCAAAAGTACTGTGTACACAGATCACAAAAGTCTTCAACATATCCTCGATCAGAAACAGTTGAATATGAGGAAACGGAGATGGATTGAGACGTTGAATGATTATGATTGTGAACTTTTATATCATCTAGGAAAGGCCAACGTTGTGGCCGATGCATTAAGTCGTAAAGAAAGGGCTGAACCTCGCAGGTTTAGGGCCTTGAATACGAAAATTAGAACAAACCTCGCAAGGCAGATTCTTGGGGCACAACAAGAAGCCTTGAAGGAGGAGAATTTTGTAACGGGAAGGTCCGAGGCTTGAGTAAACAGTTAGATGTACGAACTGATGGTACTCGATATTTTGCGGGACATCTTTGGGTTCCGGAGTTTGGTGATCTATGACAACTTGTTTTAGATGAGGCTCATAAGTCTAGGTACTCTATTCATCCTGGTTCAGGAAAGATGTATCATGATCTTAAGGAGCTATATTGGTGGCCTAATTTGAAAGCTGATGTGGCTACGTATGTGGCTAAGTGTTTGACCTGCGCTAAGGTTAAAGCTGAATATCAGAAACCGTCTGGACTTTTGGTGCAACCTGAGATTCCCGAGTGGAAGTGGGAAGGGATTACGATGGATTTTATTACAAAGTTACCAAGAGTTGCGGGTGGCTATGATACCATTTGGGTGATTGTAGATCGACTCACTAAGTCGGCTCACTTTTTGCCGATTAGGGAAACAGAGTCAATGGAGAAGCTTACACGTTTGTATTTGAAGGAGATTTTTTCTAGGCATGGTGTTCCTGTATCCATTATTTAGGACCGAGACAGTCGATTTGTATCGAGGTTTTGGCGATCCTTACAGGAAGCTTTGGGAACTAAGTTAGATATGAGCACCGCTTATCATCCTCAAATGGATGGTCAGAGTGAAAGGATCATTCAGACGTTAGAAGATATGTTACGAGCGTGTGTTATTAATTTTGGTAATGGGTGGGATAAATATTTGCCGCTAGCTGAGTTTTCTTATAACAACAGTTATCACGCAAGTATTCAAGCCGCACCATTTGAAGCCCTGTACGGTAGGAAGTGTAGGTCTCCTGTCTGTTGGAATGAGGTTGGGGATGCTCAACTCACAGGCCCAGAAATTATTCACGAGACTACCGAGAATATTGTACAGATTAAGGAAAGGTTGAGAACCGCTAGAAGTCGACAAAAGAGTTATGTCGATAGGGGAAGGAAAGATGTGGAATTTCAAGTTGGTGATCATGTTATGTTAAAGGTTTCACCTTGGAAGGGTGTGATCCATTTTGGTAAGAGTAGAAAGTTGAGTCCTCGTTTTGTTGGACCGTTTGAGATCATTGAGAGACTTGGACCGGCGGCTTATCGTTTGAAGTTGCCACAAGAACTCAGTGCTGTTCACGATGTTTTTCATGTATTGAATTTAAAGAAGTGTTTGGCCGAAGCCGATAAGACTATTCCTCTGTAAGAACTTCATGTTGATAAGCAACTACATTTTATTGAGGAGCCTGTTGAAATTATGGGCCGAGAGGTTAAGACTCTTAAGCAGAACCGAATTCCTATTGTCCGGGTTAGATGGAACGCCAGACGCGGTCCCGAGTTCACTTGAGAGCGTGAAGATCAGATGAAGCAGAAGTACCTGCATTTTTTCCCAGATGCTGAGTCAACCCCTGCACCTGCTTAAATTTCGGGACGAAATTTTTGTAACGGGAAGGTACTGTAACGACCCTACGTTTTCCGTTATCTTTTACCGTTAATTATTTAACGTCCGTTAATTTTTATTCGTGCCACGTCATTTCTATGATCTATATTATTATTTTAGTAATAATATATTAATTATTATGTGTTAAATGAATATTTGTATTCATATTTTAAATTGTACGTTTCTACGTGTCGCGGATTTCTATCCGGCGAATCTTTTCGGTTTTCAAATCAACGGTCAAGCTTTTGGGATTTTTAAATCCTAATTATTTTAAATATGATATTTTTATGTCATATGATTATATATAGTATTTATATATATTTTTCGTCGCATATTTGTTATCTCTCCGGATTTTTAATCGCGTAAGTGCGTTTTCGCGTTTCGGGACTCGTTCGGGCTTTCGGGCCACAAGGAATTTACATTTAAGTGAGATGGCCCACCATGGGGCCCAACCCATCCCAATTTCGGACGAAGCCAAGGGGGAGGGGATACCCCTTTACACTTTGCATTTTATTTCCATTTTTTCTCATTTTCAAGATTAAGTCATCAAAACCTAATTCTATTTTTGTGGTGCTCTCCTCTCTCCCTCCCCATTTGGCCGTTGCCATCCACCTCCCCAACACCATCAATCTTCAACAATTTTATAGCTTGGATCATCAATTGTTTAACACCAACGCATTCCTCGTTCCGTTCTCTACGCGATCATACCAATTGTTTCTTGATTAGGGTATAAAACCTAACCCTAGAACTTTTAATTTTTCATTACTTTTCTGTATTTTGATGATTTATTAGTAGTATGATGATTGTTGATTGTTGTAATGATGTTTGTATGCATAGAATTACTCATAATCACTTGTTTTCGGTTTGATATTATTGGGACAGCAGCTTTTTTGTGTGTTTCTGACTTTGTGACTGATATAAAAGTTAAAATAAAGTATCTAGATGAGTTCTTCTCATCAAGACATTAATTTTAGACTCCGAATTCATGTCGTTTCGATTCTCGGAACCCTAGATATGATCAAAATGGTATTTTATTAAGATTGAATTGTGATTTTGGTATGAACCAGGTTTGGTCCGACTTTGTGACCATATTTGTTGACTTTAGGGTGTGTTAGTGTGTTAGAACTGATGGTGGGGCGAACTTTCATGTTCGGGTCATCTCAATCCGAGCCACGAATCACCCGTTACGTCTAAAACACGTTTTTGATTGAATTGAAGTTCCAAGTAGTGTAATGGCTGTACATCATGACTTGTGGACTGTTCTTGGGGTGTTCTTGAGTGTACCAAAGTGTCGGGTGGTTTGATTAGGCAGAGATATATGTAAGGCTCGCCGAAAACCGACACCCGGGGCTCAGAATACGACCCGATGAACTTTTGATTTAAAACTTGTGGCTAATTATTAAACTTATGATATAAATAATGGATTTCATTATCATTTAATTACTTATGGTAAAAAAAGTAATTATTATTATTTACAACTTATGATATATTTATTATATCATTTAATTTATACTTATGATTTAATTAACATTTTAATTAAACACATGATTAATAATACTTCATTATTAATGGAAAATACTTATGATAAGTATTAAACTTATATTATGAGATTATTATAACAAGACTTATAATAAGGATTAATTAATTATTTAATTATTATAAGGCTTAGTTATTATTTAATTATAATTTAATTATTAAATACTTATGATTTAATAATTATAATTAGAAACTTATTATATGATTAATAATTCATTATTAATTAATAATACTTATATTATGACTAATATTTAATTAATTAATTAAATACTTATGTTATATTAATTATATCATTTAAACTTATATTAACTTTAATAAATCATTTTAATTTAATTAAACTTATGTTATGACATAATTAGACATATTTAACTTTAATATACGTTATAACTTATATTATTATTATAACTTACACTTTTAAAATTTACGTTGACTAGGTTTGACCAAGGTTGACTTTTGAGTTGACTTTCGGTTGACTTTGACTTTCAGTTGACTTTTGTTGACTTTCTAATTAAGGAAACTTTCCTAACTTATAAACCTTCCTAAAATAGCAACTTTCTAAATTTGAAAACTTTCCAAAAATAGAAACTTTCCAAAAATAGAAACTTTCCAAAAATGGAAACCTGCTAAAAATAGAAACTTTCTAAAAATAGAAAGTGTGTGTCCGTAAGCTGTTCCGATCAAACCGATGCATATTGAGTATTGTTCTATGACTACTTGCAACATGTACAATAGCTATCATACTAAGACTTGACCTAAGTTAGTTATTTATATTGACCTGCTTTATTTATAGGTCGGCGTTGTGATCATTCCTGATCACTGTACTACATTTGCTGTTCGCTTAATTGTGTTGGTTACTTCATTACTATTAAGGTGAGTTATAGTCCCATTTTCTATTTTAAATCTTTTGGGATGAGAATACATGCAGTTTATTTTATATTTTGGACACAAGTGGAAGTTGGTTTAAATTATTCATTGTGAGTTGAACAAAAATATTCCCTAGTCTGGTAACTGTAATCACTGGTTTTTACTAGTGAACGCGAATCCTACGGATAGATCTATCGGGTTTGACAACCCCATTTCGAGCTAGTCGCGCTAGCAATTTATAATCGGAATGTTTAGTACTTCGTAATTTGTTGTAGATACACTTGTTCGGTGTATATTATTTATTGTGTTTGGCAAGGGTAAATAAATGGTTAAGTGGTTACCAGGTGGCTCACGGTAAATGGAATAATATTTTTATATGTTTTCTAGCATATAATTTTGTGGTCCAAAAAGGAGTTTTTATGTTTTCAAACATAAATTTTTACGGTTTAAATTAAATATTGTTTGCAATATTAAACCTATAATTCACTCAACATTTTTGTTGACAGTTACTCGCATGTCTTATTCTCAGGTTCATGATTGATTGCTTCCGCTGTGCTTAGAGAGTCTGCATATTTATGATGGCAGCTTTTGTTAAACATTAACTTGCATTCTATTTTGATACATTTAATAGTGGATGTTGTTGACTTTGTTTAGGTCAACTTTTGGTTAAGTAATAATGTATGATTTTTCTAAACTTACATATTTTGGTAGGTTTCCTTTATAGGAAATCATTTTTAAATAAAGAATGCAAGGTTATTTGTCAAATTCATATAGAGTTATGATCAAGCTGTGGGACCAAGATAACGATGGTCGTCAAGTGTACTTTGATGGGTCGTTAAAGCTGTCATTGGATTCACGAACTTATATCATTTATATTTATATATATATATAAAAATATATATAATGAAAATCAAATAATTCCATCTATAATTATATAGTATTTGTATATTTAATGTTGTAGTTTATATATATAGTTTGTATTAAACTCTAATATATTTCATATCTTAAATTACATGTTATATATATATATATATATATATATATATATATATATATATATATATATATATATATATATATATATATATATATATATATATATATATATATTTATTTTGTATATACATAATAGAAATGTTAATATTTTTAATATATAATTCTAGGTAATATTAATATAATTTTTGTATAAGTATATTTTTATATACAAAAATAATTATTTGTTATATTAATATAATAATAATAATGAAAAATGAAATTTTAAATAAAAAAGTAGTTTTACTAATAATATTAGTTATCATAATAATATAAATCTTAATAAAAAAATGATAATTTTATATGATATTTTTGATAATACTAATAATTTTAATAAAAATGATAATTTTAAAAAATAGAGGTTCTTTTAATAATAATAATAATTATGATAATATTAAGAATGATAATAGTAATAATAATTCTAATAATGATACTTATATTGATAATAAATAATAATACTTATACTACTACTACTACTACTACTACTACTACTACTACTACTACTACTACTACTACTAATACTACTACTACTACTACTACTACTACTACTACTACTACTACTACTAATAATAATAATAATAATAATAATAATAATAATAATAATAATAATAATAATAATAATAATAATAATAATAATAATAATAATAATAATAATAATAATAATAATAATAATAATAATAATAATAATAATAATAATATTAATAATAATAATAATAATAATAATAATATTAATAATAATAATAATATTAATAATAATAATATTAATAATAATAATAATTATTATTATTATTATTATTATTATTATTATTATTATTATTATTATTATTATTATTATTATTATTATTATAATGATAATGATAACTTTACTGAAAATACTAACTTTAATAATAATGAATACTAATAATAATAGTTATAAAAATAATGATTTTACTAATAATAACATTACTAACATTTATATTAATAACTATAATGATAATAATACTACTAATAATAATACTAATACTTATGTTAATAAAATAATAATGATAAGAATAATAACCATAATTATAAATAAGTAACTACCTCAAATAAATAAGCCTTTTAACAAAAGAATGCCTCAGCCCGGGTTCGAACTCGAGACCTCTCGTTTAACAGACAACACGCTCAACCACTGCTCCACTAGTTCGTTCTTGATTCAATGTTTGCGTCTAATTTTATTAACTCGTATTTATTTGCTGTTTTACTCATCATCATCAACCCATAACATTATCATCTATATCATATGATAACAACATCATCATAATACTTAACATCATCATAATCATTACTATGATGTCCATCATCACCTTAACTAAGTGTATGCGTTTGTGTTTATCGTTGACAGGAACCAGAAAAATAGAACGATAGACTTGCTATATCGTGGCCCAATTTTCTTCATAAGCCTAAGTTTATTCTCGGCCCAACATCCTAACTCATCGGCTCACCTGAGCAAGTAAATATTTTAGCCCACTATATAAATAAAAAAGCCTGTGGCCCAATTGTATCAATGAAATAAATATATCGGTTCATCCAAAATCTTCATGAAATAATATTAGCCGACAAAATAATACAAAAGTGAGTGGGTTTTTGGATTTCCATCAACCAACAGCAGGAACCGGTTTTCTCTTAACTTTTTAAACCGACAACAGACTTGACAAAGGTTCGAATTGAATCAAGAAAACAGTAACGTAGCCTTTACTAAATTTATTGAGTAGAAGGTACTGTTGCAGTAGCTTTTGCAGCTGGAACAGATACGGTATTCATAGCGGTGGCAATTAATGGCGATGAAAGGTGTGTGGTTTTGTAGTTATATTCGACTGGAATAGAAAATAGTATACGATCGTAACAGTTGTTGATTAATTAAGGTGGTTCTCGAATGGTGGTCTAGTGGTGATTGATGTAGTGATGGTTTGATGAAGATGGTAACCGAACTGTAGCAGTAATATATTATCAAACTGAAAGTGTTTTGGGGTTGTTTCTAACCGAAAGCAGTAGCATGAACCATGAAAGAGGTGGTTTCGATGATTCTTGGTGGGGTGGTGTTCGGTAATACTAAGGATGGGTTGGTGTTATGGAAGTGGTGGTGATTCATGGTGATAACCGATGGGGATTGTGAAAGTGGTTGTTTATGGTTGTGAGCTCATGAAGGAAATAAGAAACCGAAAACAAACACCGACTTAATAACGTAAACGATAGTATGAAAATACAAGTGGGTTTCGATGAACATGATGATGGTTGTTGTGATGGTGATAGAAGGTGGCAGATCCTGGTGGTTATGGAAATGGTGATGTGGTGATAGTTCAACGAGAGTGGAGTGGATAAGGATGGTGGTTGTTCACGATAGTAGTGATGACGGGTGTAGGTGGTTCTTGGTGATGGCGAGTGTCAATTGTGGTTAGTGATGGAAGTTGTGGCGGTTGAAGTGAGTGATGAAGGGCGGCCGGTGGAATGTTTGGAGATGGTGATGATTAAAACTATCTATATGCCTTGTATATGTATATCATATCTCTTAATTATATATACATATATATATTAGATGTATATTAGGTAGTTGAAGATAAATTGAAAGACAAAAACAGTGCAATGTAATATTATAATAAATATTAATTTAAACGTGTGAACCTTTATAATTAATACTGCCGACAATTTTTCGGGGAATGTATCATACTCAGTTGTAAATCAGTGGCGGATACAAGTACTCAGAAAAATCCCAAACTTTTAGGTTAACTATATTTATTTATTTTGGTCATAATGGTATAAAATTCGATCATTAACTATTAAATAAAAATTACATTAATTATTCACTCCCAACCCCAAGTAAAATATAAAAAGTTTTAAAATTCAACAAATAGCTCCTAAATACATTTTTAATAAGCCTAAAATTTATATTACACATTTTCGTATCACCGTTTATTTTAAAATTACATAAGTTTGAATTTAACTTGCTTAATATCAATCAGAACATCAAACGAGTCTTACAATCATTTAATATTTATTTTTAATATACTTTATATATATATATATATATATATATATATATATATATATATATATATATATATATATATTTTAAATAATAATTATTATAATATTCTATTTTTATTTTATTAATTTTTAAAAACAACAACATATAATACTTCAAATTATATTTCGAATTATTATTTATATATACATACACACATATCTATTTACAATTAATTGTTCGTGAATCGTCGAGGGCAACCGAAGGTCAATTGAATATATGAAACAGTTCAAAATTTTTGAGACTCAACATTACAGACTTTGCTTATCGTGTCGAAATCATATAAAGATTAAGTTTAAATTTAGTTGAAAATTTTCGGGTCGTCACAATAACCATGTTTTTTCATAATTAATCCTTAATTACACAATTACACAGGGGACTCAACAATGCCATTTAAAGAATCCATCAAAATAAAGAAATCTTCAACGATAATAACATAATCAAGCCAATCAATACCTGCCCGTAATTTGATACGTTTCCAAAGCATATTTCTACATAACAAGTAAAAAATGTATGGTCCCTAGAGTCACCCCGGATGCTACATATAGGACAAAGAATGGTGTCAATATCGAAGCCTTTAAAAGCAAGGTTAACTCTAGACGGGATACGATCCCTAATTAAACGCCAAATAAAGATATTAATGTTCAAGGCGATAACTTTGCACCAACGAGTAGCATATCTGGAGGTCGAAAAATGAAGATCATCTAACATCTTGCGAAGATCTTAAACGTGATATTTTCCATCATTACCAACATTAGGTATCATCGGGAGTATTCGATAATTCGGGAATTAATCAGATTGTACTTTATACATTTAAATATTAAATTTCGAATATTATATGCTTAAATATAGAAGAAAACTATAAATAAAAAAATTAATATAATTGTTTAAAATTATTCATTTTGTTCAAAAACTCTAAAGTTTCAGTTTAATGTATGTTAAAATGTTGACAAATATTGACTTTGACCGACTCTGTTTACAAAATTCGTTTTTGACCCATCAGACGGTGTTGACCGATTAATTAAACGAATTTTGGAAAATTAGAAAGGATTGCTCTAAAAATGAGTAATTGGGGTTTAATCGGTGAGTAATCGGGTTCTTTACAACATTGGTCGTACATATGGAATGCATTTTCTAGTTGTAATTTACTGTTTCTAAATTTGGGTTTTAGAAAAGAGAGTAATTAAAAGATAATATAAAATAATTAAAGAGTGAGAATAAAATGTTGTAGGCAGGGATCAAAAAAATGCTGTAGACAGGATTAGATATCTAGTAATGCAGATTGTAAGGATGAGAGTACAACAACTAGGCTAACAAATCATTGATTTAATTATCGCAAACAATGTTATACAACTCAATAAAATACGGTTTTTATATAAAAAAATTATTATTCAATAGATGGTGAACACTACTCTTCTATTTACTATATAAGGTTAATAAAGATAGAGATGTTTAACTAAGCATATATTCACATGTAGTTTATCTTTTTATCTATCTAAGTAAAGGATCTAAAATTTCAAAGCAAAGTACACAAAACTTAACAATTAAGAAATGGATATTAACTCACCTTTCATTCTGTTGCAATCAGGGGATATACATAATATAAATATAAGCTCTAGTTGTACTACATTTGATCTATAAAATAGATAAAATTATATAATACAAAATTAATCAAGTGGAAGAATAGTGATACGACTTGAACTTGATAAAAGGGGAATGAACTTAATTGTGTTCGATGTCCGGTTTGGGACAATGCATTAAGCTGGAATGCAATCTGTCAAAAGATGTTTGGAGTTGTGTTCGGGATAGGTGGAACTTCTCATCAACGCCAGTTGTTTTAGATATAGTCACAACTTTTCGTCGGGATAATGGCAATGGCAAGCGGTTAGATGGATTCAGTGGTGGATCTTGAATATATTATATGGGAGGGCGAAAAGTTTTAATACATAAAACATAGTTTAACATAGTCATATTCAACGATTTTGTAATCTAACATTTAAATTAAAAAATATGTATTTTGCTAACAACAATCCTTAGGTTGTCATTAATGTATGAAAGTATACTACAATTTAATAACCGTCACTATAAAGTCAACGTGTAACCACCGTCTACAATTAGTTCATGCATGCTAACGACATCCCTACGTTAACAAATTCGTTAAAAGTATTATTATTATTATTATTATTATTATTATTATTATTATTATTATTATTATTATTATTATTATTATTATTATTATTATATTTAACTTCAATTTGATTAATTCATCAATTCTTTCTTCATCAAAAATATAATATAATAAATATGTTATATATATATTTCTAAAAGTTTGAAATAAAATTTTAAACCCTAATGTTACTTTTTTAATTAGTCTCTAAATTTTGAATTTCTATAAAGTTATACATGTTGACTACGATTTATTTTGTGCAAAATACGATTAGATGTTGAAAATTGAAGAGTAAATACTGTACTATTGTAAATATTAGAGGGTTTCGATAACAAAAGTTAAAATTAGATCATGTCCATCCATCCAACTCTGCACAAAAATCGTTTTTTTCTTTCTAAGGAGCAAATGAAAAAAAGAAATACGTTACTGGCTTAAAATTTTGGGAGGCTAGCACCTTTTCATACCTCCCCTAAAGATCCGCGGATTAGTGGATATTTAATTTGAAAAAATTGAATTTATAAAGTATTCTAGAATGTCATTAAAACAAGTGTGGAAATCTTCAATGAGATATAAGTCAAAAGTTTTGAGTGGATCTCAAAAAGGGGGAAAAAGTTGCCGATTGCGTGGCACCAATGGCTTCTCAACCCGAGCTACTATGGCAACCTAGGATCGACAAGAACCGGAATAGGCTAAAAGTATTGATTTTTGGCTAATCTCTTTAGTTTCGTGCTGTTGGCTTGTAAATATTCATGTTTTGTTCATTACTTGTAAATGTTTCGTTGTATTTGGCTTGGTAAAGGTTAATGTGGATGCCATATTTATCTATATACATATATATAAATCAAAAAATTTTTTGCTTATGTGTCATTTTTTTATTAAATTGAATTAATTTTTCATTATAATTTAATAATATACCTATATATATATATATATATATATATATATATATATATATATATATATATATATATATATATATATATATATATATATATATATATATATATATAATTATGATATTACTCCGAAATTAATATAACAAATAAGTCAACTATTTGGTTTCCAACATATAAAATAAAAAAGGTTCGGAATTAATATTCCTTTTGAACTCAATGTAATTTAAGATAAGCAAATAAAATAAATCATGTATTTTGCATGGTCATGCTCATTCTAAAATTATAACATGATCTCAGTTTACGGAATATATACATTATTATAAATATTGTAATTATATTTATATTATATATTTAATATAATTATATGTATCATTTAATTTATTCTTTTGATTTTGTTTTTGTACTGTATTCTCACGAATATATAAAATTATGTGATATTGTATAGTTTTTGATGTATAACTTTTAAAATAATATATTTTCAAGAATATATCAAATTATGTGCTATTGTATAGTTTTTTATGTATAACTTTTAAAATTCGTCAACACCACGGACTTTTTAATTCAAAATGAATTTTTAAAATCGTCAAAACTACGGGCTCTTAAACTCAAAAGAATTTTTAAAATTTGTCAACACCACGGGCTCTTAAATAATTCTAATATTTCTTCTACTTTTTTATTACCACTATTTACATACCAATATGAACTGCAAATTACATTTTTTGCACGATTTTTTACAAACCCGTGCAACGCACGGGCTCAAAAACCTAATATATATATATATATATATATATATATATATATATATATATATATATATATATTCTTTTGCTTCTCAAAAAATAGAAAGAAAATTTAAGTGTTGCAATGAAGATGATGAGGGTCAAATTCAAGAATATCAGTCTACAATCCTTGCTCGTATTCCAATCAAAGTAATATCTTATGTGTTTATTACTCGTCTCAATTTCGTATATATTTTCCTATAGGAAGAATCATAAAGGCAAGAATGAGAAAGAGGTATTTGGGAATTCTTCAGAAAGGATGTTTGATAGTAGTGAACGTCTAAACAAAAATAAACCATGAAGATAGCAATATGGAAGTCTAGGGGACTCCAGAACAAAGATAAATTCGTGATGTAGGCACTTTGTTTAACAAGTTCCAAATACAATTTAGTGATATACAAGAATCAATGGTGGAAAATGTGTCCCATAGTGTGCTAAATAGGTGTAAAGAAGTGTAATATATGATGGTGTGCAAGTTCCTCTAGTGGTAGATTAAGTGGATTAGTATCATCTTGAAGAGATGATTGCTTCAATCTTAAGGATCTCTTTCAATGTCGGAATTGATGGTTTTTAATGGTTGGTTTGAAGTTCTAAAATTCGTTGATGTATGTAAAGAATTTTGGTGATCTTATGATGTTCATGGGTTCTTAGCTTATGTGGTCTTTACTAAATGTATAATGTGGAATTGAAGGTATGAAAAGATGCAAAGGTGGTCAAGAACAAGTTAGAATTGTCCTCTTTGAAAAGTGAAATATATGATTTAAAGAAATCTCAGGAAACAAGGAACATGTTACCGTTCGAAACCAAGTATTTGATTGGACAAATCATCCATGGTTGCTACTCTGCTAGTGATGATCAAAATGGAGTTTACCTCCTTATTTTAGTTTTATATCACTACAACAAATTTATTAATTAAACACGCATAAATTTATACACTTTTAAAAAGTGTGTACTTTTTTGTTCAATTCCTCACACTTGTAAATGTGTGTAAATGTATTACATTTATAATTGTAGAATATCGTTTTAGTTTCACACATAAAAGTGTAGGGAAAAAAGTTAACACTAATTTGTGTGTATAATCATAAATATAATCACACTTAAGAGTGTTAAATTAATTTTGTCGTATTAGATTTATTCAGGTTTCCCCTTATGTGAAGAAATGAGGTGTAACAAATTTAATCACATTTTTAAATGTGATTAAATTTGTGTTTGTACACACTAATAAGTGTGAACAAACTTTTCATACAATTTAAAGTGTGAAATTTGAATAACATTCAACATTTATAAATGTAGCAAATTTATACATATTTATAAGTGTGAGGAATTTGACAAAAAGCTCAGACATTTACAAATGTGTAAAAATATGCGTGAACAATTGATAAATTTGTTGTAGTGTATGTATGCAAACTTGTAACTATCCAGTGTGTCATGTAGTCTTTAAATTAGTGGCTTTTCTTATCAAGTGAACAAAAAATTGTTAGGTGTACTAATCAGGTGAATCAGGTTTTCACAATTTCAAAAATTTTATCAATTTAATTCTAGTTTTTTATCAAAAAAATAAAAATAAAAAATACGGTTTTTGTAAAAGGATATTACGGAGTATTTAATAGGTGGTAAATAGCACTCTTCTATTTATTACTCGTATTTATTATATAAGGTTAATAAAGATAGAGATGTATGAACTAAGCATATATTCACATATACTTTATCTTTTTATCTATCAGAATAAAGGATCTAAAATTACAAAGCAAGGTACATAAAACTTGTCAAATGAGAAAAGAATATTAACTCACCTCTCATTCTGTAGCAATAAGGGGATATATATATATATATATATATATATATATATATATATATATATATATATATATATATATATATATATATATATATATAATGGTAGAATCAAGAGGGAAGTAACCAATCGGGGGAACTAAATTTTTTTTTTTTTTTCATTTTTTGAAAAAACTTTGTTCACGAACATTATAGATTGGATGAAAATAAGAACATTTAGAAAAGACACTTCGTGATGAATCTTATTATTTTGGCGGGAAAATGCTCGAAGAAGTAATATATAAAAATTATCGTGTTTTTCGAGCGTATGTTGAGGTTTTAGACATTAGGGTTTAGACATTAGGGTTTAGACATTAGGGTTTAGATATTAGGGTTTAGATATTAGGGTTTAGAAATTTAGGGTTTAGGGTTTAGATTTAGGGTTTAAATTAGGATTTAGATTGAGTTTTTAACACGAACGGTTTAGAATTTAGGGTTTTGGGTTTGGTGTTTTGGGTTTATGGAATAAACCCAAAATACCAAACCCTAAACCCTAAACTCTAAATCGGGCTAAATTTTACTTCACAAAACATGAAGGAAAAAAACGTTAACATTCTTCACGAACAATATTATCTTGAATGTTATTTTTGTCGGTCGTTTTCCCGCCAAAATAATAACATTCATCACGAAGTGTCTTTTCTAAATGTTCTTATTTTCATCCAATCTATAATGTTCGTGAACAAAGTTTTTTCAAAAAACAAAAAAGAAAAAAAAAAATTTGCTTCCCCCCGCTTTTCCCCGATTGGTTATTTCTCCATTGATCATGCCCACATATATATATATATATATATATATATATATATATATATATATATATATATATATATATATATATATATATATATATATATATATATATATATATATATAATGGGGTAGTTGTACTACATTTGATCTATCTATAAAATACATAAAATTGGAGTATATAATAAAAAATTAATCAAGTGGAATGGAGATGCTTGTAGTCGAGCATGAACATCCACTTCGACTCAAAGATTTGCAACCAACATATCCAAGTTATCCAAATCCAGATGATGATGATGATGATGATGATGATGATGATGATGATGATGATGATGATGATGATGATGATGATGATGATCTTATCAAGCATGAAAACTTCAAAAGTCGTGAATGTAATCGTTGCAAACAAGAAATCAATTGGTCTCATAGATATTACTATGAGTGTACTCATTCATCATGTCTTTACTCGCTCCACAAGTTCTGCGGAGAGCTTCCATATACAGTAAAACACATATCAGACCCTACTCATACTCTCACTCTCACATATCATCATCCGTATTATTATTGGTCTTGTTATATATGTAGAAAACAGTTAGAAAATGGGCTCCTTTATGAATGTCGTCAATGTGCAATCGCAATTCATGCGAATTGTGCTATGGCATTAAACATATATCCGATCATTTATCACCCTAGCCACAAGCATCCATTATCAGCTATTCCCGAACCAATTTTATGTAAATGTGATGCTTGTGGAAAAAGACATGAAGGGGATTTTTATATATGTACCGTCTGTTTTTGTTTCATCATTAATCGTGACTGCCTTTTTCTACCCAAAAAATTGAAAATTCAGGAAACCACAAATGGCATTTTTTCTCATACTGACCCGCTCATCCTTTCTTATTCCTTCCCGGAAGAAGTTCAATGCGCCATGTTAGAACCCAGGTGTAGGGTATGCAATAAGCGTTTTATTGAACCGCTTTTATGGATATATAAATGTGAGAAATGTAGGTACTTTACGCACCTAGATTGTGCAACATCAAGAGAAGAGCCATTCATGTCGATCATCTCATCTTTTGGTAAATTCTTCTTGCCACTTGTTTAAGACAAATGATGAATCTTTACTGATTGCTATTTTGGAAAACTTAACATAATTAGAGATTATAATCTTGTCACATGTATTGACAACATCTTATTTTATAGGCAACCGCAAATTAACTAAAGATTATAAAGATTCTGATTATCCGGATCTCCTCAATCTCCCATTTCCTGAAGATAGTGATAGCGTATTAAAACATATGTTTTCGAAACAAGTAGGAAGTCAAACTTCAAATATGGAAGATGGGATACTGAAAAACAATTGTCATCAACATCCTCTTATTCTAATACATGTAGAGTCTAGTGATGATATCACGAAGCCAAATTTCTCAAAAAGTAACACTTCATCCTGTCATAATCCAATGAAAAAAATTGAACTATTATGTAACGGATGTTTGAGACCAATCACAAGTGTGCCATTTTACAAATGCGCCGATGAAAAGGAGAAGTGCAACTTTGTTCTTCATGAGTGGTGCACACGACTTCCTGCTAGTATCGAACATTTCCCCGATCACCCACAACACATACTCACTTTCTATCCAAATGCCCCCAATAATTTTTTCTCTGTGTTCGTTTGTGGTATTTGCAACTTGAGATGTAATGGATTTGTTTATAGTTGTGTAAAATGCGACTATCATATAGATGTGAAATGTGCATTCATACCTGAAACAATAACACACGAAGCTCATCCTGGTCACCTCCTTTCAAGGGTTCATATAAAAACTCACCAAGAGCATTGTCGATTATGTGGATATTATAGTTCTTCGCGTGAACCATTTTCATTCCTTTGTCACACTTGTAATGTTTTTATGCATGTCAAGTGTGCTTTGTTATTACCTCGTCAAATTAGGCATAAGTATGATAAGCACCCTACGAGTCTATCTTACTTCCCTGCAGAAAACCATAAAAGTGAATACTTCTGTGAAGTTTGCGAGGAAGAGTTATATCCAGAATGTTGTTTCTACCATTGTTATGATGGATGTGCCTTCTCAGTCCATTCACAATGTGCTCCGGTAATACTTCAACCAGAGAGAGCGACACCTTACAGCGAAGGAACTTATAATTATTTGAACATAAAGTTTGGAGCTAGTTACAAACTTGAATGTCACCCACACCATCTCTATTTCGTTCAAGGTATCAAGAGCGATGGTCACTGCACAGAGTGTAGAGACCCACTGAAAGGCGATATGATTTTCAAGTGTGAACAGTGCAAGTTCGTAATTCATATGAGTTGCGCGCGTTTAATCGAATCATTACTTTGTTAAACTGTTTTCATGTATTTGTGTTTATCTTCTTTTATGTGTTGAATATGTACTACCCTTCTGTTGGGGTTGGTTTTAATTAAGCTTCTTGTTGTTGGTTTTCGTGTTGACTAGAGTTAGTATTTGTTGCATGTTGAATTGGTATTGTACCGTACGTGTTCGACCTTCAAATCAATAGTATGAGATTTTAGGTTGCGTAATAATTATTACTCCGAATTATATTCGAGTAATGATAAATCATATCACGTAAACGTGTTAACCATTATTCCTTGATGAAATATATAGACGGAATAAGTAATTCAAGCCATAATAATAATCCGAGGATAAGCAAGTTGTCCACGTGATTGGTGTTGAAGGTCATAATTTTTAAGTCACACAAATTCAGTGATATACAAATACTGCTCATATAACAAACAATTACATAAATGAGAGTGTAGTTTTAGTTATAAAATCTTATGGTTCTAACATTTTTATTTCTTAAACCTATCATTGTTGTAAATTTAGTAGTTAAATATGGATGGTAATTAGTCAAATATGGATAGTAAAATTTGTACTATATATATGTGCATAATGTAAGTTACAAAAATACACATATACATTAAATACATCACACCTCTCTTCAACCTCTTTCTCTCCTATATCTTCTACAACACATCTCTCTTTTATTGGTTCTTTCAATTTGAATATATTGAACCAGGCCACTAAAGGTAGTTATAAGCCTACTGAAATATAACACGTTATCAGCACGAAGTGCTCCGTATAATCAAGGTTTATCTAAGCAAGCACACGTCACTAATCAAGGTAAGAAATTATCTAACTTTTATTAACTTCACTAACATTTATATTTATGTTATTTAAGTTATATATGGTCGGTTATACCGCCTGAATTATATTTCTGTAATCTAACTTTTATTAACTTCACTAACATTTATATTTATGTTATTTAAGTTATATATGGTCGGTTATACCGCCTGAATTATATTTCTGTAATCTAACTTTCATTAACTTCACTAACATTTATATTTATGTTATTTAAGTTATATATGGTCGGTTATACCGCCTGAATTATATTTTCTGTAATCTAACTCTTATTAACTTCACTAACATTTATATTTATGTTAATAAGACCTCATGATTGTACGCAACACGTCATTTGACAACACGGTACTTTATGTACGCAACACGTCATTTGACAACACGGTACCATGGGTCGAGATTAATTCCGATCAATACGAATACGATGGGGTATTTATATGTTATCTAACATTTATGATTACTTATGCAATTAATCATTATTTATTTCATGCATACTAATATTTATTCTTAAAAGTAAATCTTAAAAGTTAAAATAAGAAAAAATAGTTTGTATTTTTATTAAAAGTAAATCTTAAAAGTTAAAATAAGAAAAAGTAGTTTGTATTATTAAAAGTAAATCTTAAAAGTTAAAATAAGAAAAAGTAGTTTGTATTTTTATTAAAAGTAAATCTTAAAAGTTAAAATAAGAAGAAAAAATCTTGTCCTTTATATTACTCATACGCGTTTTGATATAGTGACTTTATTCGTTAACGTCAACTAACGACGTTACAACGGTCATATATACATAACGGTTGTTAACGTCAACTGACGACGTTACAACAACTATATTTTTCAAATATAAAATAAACATCTCCGTTTTCACATTTTCACAAATCAATCTTCATTTTTCAGATTACTACTCTCAAAAAGTTTTTGTAAAAATGATTCACACAAGGATGATTTTTCCTATTGTATTGGTCATATTAACTATCATCATTGTTGCTAATATACCACCGGGTGAACCTATATTCTATCCTGCCCTTGTGGTTTTATTATTTGTAATCATACCATTATTCTGTTGTTTGCTACTTATGAATTTAAAATGATTCTAATTTCATTTTATTATTTGTCTATGAATAGAAGTTGATTATGATTATGATTTATGTTATTCATCTTTTTGATAATAGAAAATGTCGAATTTGAAAAGGCTTAAATTTGCTCATTTAGAACAAGTGGGAACAACTACTTAACATGGGTTATGAATGTAGAAAAACATCTCGAATCAAACGGTATTTTAGAAACCCTGAATGAAAATAACAATTATTCCGAACAAGAGAAAGCAATAGCAAGTATTTTTCTTAGCAAACATATTGACGAGTCCTTAGAATCTACATATTATATGATCGAAAATCCAAGTGTATTATGGAAAATACTCAAAGATAGATACGATATTAATTATCAAAAAAAAAAAACAAAAAAAAATAATAATAATAATAACGGTGATCCTTGAAAGAATAAAATTAAAAATATTAGTAGACGCTCTTATAAGAATTCCGGAGATTCTTATTAATAATCTGGTAACGTGGATCATCAGTCTAGTATTTCTTGAATACATGAACATCTTGTTTAGCTCTACAAATAAGTCCCAAAACAAAAGAAAACGAGAGTGAATCTGTTGACAAATCTTGATTAAATTAACCCTGAGCTACCTTGAGACTTGAATGGTTTGAATTTTCTAAGATGCCTAGTTTTTTTTATGTATCACTCATAAATAAATGGTTTTAGACCATAACGCATATGTTTTATTAAGTGTTATCTTTTATGTACTTCAGATTATAACTTGTTTGCAGGTAATATAATTTGATTATCTTGCTGAAATATAACTCATTATTTGCTTATCTTATTTGAAGTTTTAGTATGAATCCTGCTGAAATACAACATCAATTAAATGGTAAAGACCTATGTATTGCAGATAGTAGTAACATACACACTATGATCAAATCTAAGAAATATTTCATTGATTTAAATCAAATGAAGGAATTATAAATACTATATCAGCTCTTGCAAACTTGATATAAGGAACGAAAAAGGCAAAATTTCATATTACCAAATGGTACGAATTTTTTGGTAAACAATGTCTTGTTTTCTCCCAAATCAAAGAGAAATTTGTTAAGTTTCTCTGATATATATCATAATGGATATGATTATCAGTCAATGATAATCGAAAATGAGAAATATCTATGTAGCACCGAAAAGCGCATATGATAAAAAGCGCATATGATGAAAAGCGCAGCGCATAGGATTAAAAGCGCATATGATAAAAAGCGCATATGATGAAAAGCGCAGCGCATATGATTAAAAGCGCATATGATAAAAAACGCATATGATGAAAAGCGCAGCGCATATAATTAAAAGCGCATATAATGAAAAGTGCATATGACGAAAAGCGCAGCACATATGATTAAAAGCGCATATGGTGAAAATGATATATGATGAAAAGCACATATGGTGATTAATGAAAATCACATATGGTGATTAATGAAAAGCACATATAGTGATTAATAAAAAGCACATATAGTGATTAACGAAAAACACATATGGTGATTAATGAAAAGCACATATGGCGATTAATGAAAAGCACATTGAGAAATAATCACCAATGTTTCTTGAAAGAATTCAAGGGTATATATATGGACCAATTCATCCATCATGTGGACCATTTTTCTAATAGACGCATCTAACGCATGGTCTCATGTTTGTGTGTTATCAAGCCGTAATATGGCATTTGCAAAGTTTCTTGCACAAATTATTAAATTAAGAACACATTATTCTGATTACACCATTAAAAGGATGAGACTTGATAATGCTGGTGAGTTAACATCTCAAGCTTTTAATGATTATTATATGTCTACAAGGATTGTTGTTGAACATCCAGTTGCTCATGTGCATACACAAAATTGGTTTAGCTGAATCAATAGATAAACGCTTACAGCTAATAACTAGACAATTAGAAATGAGTACAAAACTCTCAATATTTATATCGGGACATGTAAATTTACATGATGTGACATTAATTCGCATTAAATCAAGTGCAAGTTATAAATATTCTCCATTACCAACTTAATTTTGGTGGAGACCGAATATTTTTCATCTTAGAACATTTGATTGTGCATTGTATTTTTAATTGAACAATCACAACAAATGGTTCCTCAAAGAAGGATTGAAATATATGTTAGATATGAAACATCTTCAATCATAAGATATATTGAACCCATGACGGGTGATGTTTTTACAGCAAGTTTTGTCGATTGTCACTTTAATGAAACATTGTTCCCTATATTAGGGGGAGAAATGAAATATAAATAAAATGATGTTTCATGGTGTGAATATCAATTAAGGAATATTGATCATCGCACAAAAGAATGCGAAAAGAAAGTTCAAATATAATGCATATGCAAGAACTTGCAAATTAATTACTTTATGCATTTAAAGATACAAAAAATAAGTGACTAAATCATATATATCAGCAGTAAATGCTTCAGCTAGAATTGAAATTACAAAAGCTGGCAATAATGTCACTCATGAGTCTTTGCTACGGCAGAAACGTGGGAGACCAATTGGTTCCAAAGATAAAAATCCTCGAAAAAGAAAATCAGCTGATAATGAGGTAAAAGAAAGTGTTCAACAAGAACCACAAATCAATACTCCTTCTGCAGAGGATATTGATAAATGTAAATACATAAATTGCAATAAATTATGCAATATTATGAAACTGAAATGAAATGAAAAATCTTGATGAGATATTTTCATATAATGTTACAATGACATCATGAATAAAGATGATGATCTGGAACCAAAATCTGTCATTGAATATCAAAATAGACGTGATTGAACTCAACGGAAAGGAGCAATACGAGCTGAATTAGAATCGCTCAATAAAAGAAAAGTTTTTGGATCAATCGTTATCACTTTTAAAGATGTGAAACAATGGGATACAAATGAATTTTTATCCGAAAAGAAATGTGCAAATGAAGTTACAAGGCAAAACTAGACTTGTAACTCAAGATTTCCCACAAAGACCAGAAATGAATTAGGAGAAAAACTTATCCTCCTATAATGAATATAATTACTTATTAGATACTTAATCAACCTGGTAGTTATTTAAATGCATCTCATGGATGTTGTTACTACTTATCTGTATGGATCACTTAATAATGATATATATATGAATATACCTGAAGGGTTAAGGTATCATAAGCATCTAATGCAAAACCCAATGGAATATATTCCATTAAATCACAAAGATTTCTAAATAGGTTTATACAATCGGGACGTATGTGGTATAATCGATTAAATTACTACTTGATAAGAAAAGGGTATACATATAAACTTATTTGCACGTGTGTTTTATAAAAACAATGTTCGGATATGTGATCATAGCTGTTTATATCAATTATCTTAAATAAAGAAATCTATGAAGCCATTCAACTTCTAAAGAAAGATTTTAAAATATAAAAAAAATCAAGTATTACGTTGATTTACATATTGAGCATATAACTAATGACTTACTTATACATCAAACAACTTATACCGAAAAGATTTTAAAATATTTTAATATGGACAAGACAAAAACCATTAAGTACTCATATGGTTGTTAGATCTTAATATTGATACTAATCCATTTCATCCTCTAGAAGATCATGAAGATCTTCTTGGTTCAGAAGTTCCATATTTTAGTGCAATTGGGGCTCTTATGTATCATACAAATTATACAAGATCTGACATTTCTTTTGCAGTTAATTTGTTGACAAGGTTCAGCTCAGCCTCTACCAAAAGACATTGGAATGGGATCAAACAAATAGTTTGATACCTTCGGGGAACTACTGATTTATAATTATTTTATTCTAACAACTCGAAACAAGATTTGTTTGGTTATACAGATGCAGATTATTTATCTGATCTACATAAAGCTAAATCTCAAACTGGATATGTATTCCTAAATGGAGGCACCGCAATATCATGACGTTATCAAAACAAACACTTGTTGCAACATCATCAAATCATGCCGAAGTGATTGCATTACATGAAGCTACTCGGGAATGATTTTAGTTAAGATCAATTATACAAATCATTATTGATTCTTGTGGACTAGAACGCTATAAAAGCCCAACAACTATCTATGAAGATAATACAGCTTACATAGTACAAATGAAAGAAGAGTATCAAAAATGACAGAACAAAACATAAATGCTGACGAGGCGCTAAAGCTATAAACGGTCTTAACGGTCATAAGTTTGATGGAAAAGAATTGTATATTGGTAAGGCTCAGAAAAAAGACTGAAAGGGAATAGGAATTGAAACAACAGTTTGAGCAAACTATGAAGGAGACTGTAGACAAATCACATGGGTCAAACTTGTACATAAAAGATTTAGATGATACAGTTTCAGATGAAAACCTCATATTCTTCTCATATACTCAAGATCTCGTAAAAGACAACCAGATTAAAATGAGATACGTTCAATCAACAACTCTGCTGATCTTTATACCAAAGCACTGTCAATCGCTGTTTTCAAAACATACGTTCACAATATTGGCATGAGGCAAGTTCAAAAGATGTGACGACTCAGCGTTGTCTACTTGAGGGGGAGTCAACTCTATGCTGCACTCTTTTTCCCTTAGCTAAAGTTTTATCCCACTGGGTTTTCTTTAGCAAGGTTTTTAACGAGGCAGTATTAATTGCTCTTTAAAAAAAATTACCATCCAAGGGGGAGTGTTGTAAATTTAGTAGTTAAATATGGATGGTAGTTAGTCAAATATGGATAGTAAAATTTGTACTATATATATGTGCATAATGTAAGTTACAAAAATACACATATACATTAAATACATCACACCTCTCTTCAACCTCTTTCTCTCATATATCTTCTACAACACATCTCTCTTTTATTGGTTCTTTCAATTTGAATATATTGAACCAGGCCACTAAAGGTAGTTATAAGCCTACTGAAATATAACAATCATATATTTATTAGGCTATTTTCAAATGTATCGACTTCATTTTAACTCTAAACAATCGTTATGTTTAAGAATATTAAGAAAGTGACTAACTTAAACGTAAAGTAACATTAATATTAACCATTCAGGCTTGCCTGAGTGGCCACCGAGTTGCCCAATGAAGCACACCACCCGGGTTCAATTCCTGGCTATGCCAAATTGTTCAAAAAGGGAGTGTGACTAGAGGGTGCGCATAATGCGCAATTCACCCGGTACCAGGTCTCGCGCTCGGGGGGCTTGATTACCCGAGGTTTTACCTTCTATGGGAGAGCCAATGTGTTCGTTCATAAGAGGGTTTCCTCACTTACCCAAAAAAAAAAAAAAAAAAAAAACATTAATATTACCTTTTTGAGTTGTCCATGTGAAGATTATCAAGACTTCTAATCTCCTGGTAAAGAGGTCACTTAACAGTCAACATATTATTAGCACAAAATAAATAGTCAAATATTAGATATATCTAAAATGACCAACTTATTCACAATGGTTTGTGGTTTTAAAACATGTTGTTTAGACTCACGATCAGAACATGTTGTTTTGGCTATAAGTTAACCTGCCTGACCCATCCACGTTTCACTCTTTATGGTTACTTTAATCAATCTAAAAAGATAAATAGACACCCCAACAAAACATAATAACAGAGGTATTAACCACAAATAATGTTATTATATTACAGTTATGGATGTTTGTGTAACTATAAGTGCTAGCTACAATTGCAAATTCAAATTCATTAGTGATTAGTACACGGAACATCTATTCTACTACCTGTAATGCTATGTTTTATACTTTATAAAAAAGTCCAGACAGATTAGTACATTGAAATTAAGCTATACATATTTTAAATTAAACGGGATAAACACACACAAATACACACACACACACACATAATTACAATAATAAAAAAACTTGACTCTCAGAAGTTCCCCTTGCCATTGTTACTATTGACTTGACTTCACATCAGCTTAAAGTATAGAAGATAATGAATACCATCAATTTTATATTTTATGCATATCCATTCAGTGTACATATCGACACAATTTGCAAATCCATTTTCTGTACATATCGACACAATTTTTTAGTTAAAATGTACGCGTCGATATGCCTTTTCGTGATAAGTTAGATGGCGTCAGTTAACTAAATCAGGGATGTATTAACTTGCTTTTTTTAAGAGCACTTTACAGATTTAATTTTAGCCTTGACCTTTAATATACAATATAAAAATGATTAAGAATTATTGCACAATTGTAGTATACCATAAACTCAGGTTGAACATCATCAGAAGTTACTCTCACAGTAACAGTAGGAACTGAAACGGCACTTGCAGATTAATTATTGTCACACACGTACGAACCCACTAACATATTACAACTACTTATAAATTTGGTGTATTTACCTTAAGTTATTGACGTTGTGTTGGGTACCGTCTACTGCCACGGGCTTGTATGTCACAGTTAAATTAAGAAAAACAACCACCAGGTGAACGATCACAATGACCACATTTCTTTCGCCTCTTCCTACTTGCGATAAGAGTATGACTTACAAATAATATGCAGATAGTGAAAGATAACTCTTTGTACAATCAACAAATTATCTATATAAGCCTTTCATAAACGCACATATAATCGCACACCACAAATTCTAATCTTGAATCGGTAAAGATAAAAATGCAAACAAAGAAATTATCAAAGCCAAATACAAAAACCACGCAATTAACAAATAAGACAGGTCCACACACAATAGAAAACCTAAATGCAAAAACCACAAACGATACATTTAAAGCCTGTATTGGCAAAATCAAACTTTTATTTGGCTAATTAAATCAAATCATATAAATGATAAAAACATGCATACTGAGTTACGATTCTAAATCTTCGTATACTTGCGATGTCAGTCCCAGCAAAGGTTGTGTTAGTATCGAAGAAGAGGTACATGTATTCTAAAGGTAGTACTTTCATTCTTCCATTGACGAATGCAATTCTCGGTGACGTAATTAGACTCTAGCGCTGCGAGAGACCTGAATTAATGAATGAAAAAAAAATCTGATACGAAATTCAAAACCTAGGTTTGTTACGTAGTTACCATTTTTAAACAGAAGTGGTTCGCCAACTTACATAACCAAACTACTCTAAATCAACCTCAACATAAATAATTATTTAAAAAACTAGTGTAAATGAAAGTTTGAAAGCATCTATAAACCACTAAGTTAACCAACAATTTAAAAAAAAAAAAAAAAAAAAAAAATCTTCAAACAAATTCACAAAACAATTCAATTGACCTTATAAGAACCCCTTTTTCTAGCAGCAACATGAAGCTAAGTCGAGAACTGGGTGAAATAAACGTACCGATGATGATTATGGAACAACAATTGTTTAATTGATATGAAAAATTGTTTGAAACACAAAGAAAAATTGTTGGAGGAAGTAATCTCGAACGGTGGAGCAAGATGTAGACGATGGAGCCACTAAAAATCGGCAGAACCTTCTGGGTGGAGACGATGTTAGGTGGGAGTGGAGTCGATGATTGGTGGCGATGGAGAGATGGTAGCGGGAGGCAGAGGAAGGAGCAGATGGGATACATAGGTTAGATGTAAAATTACAAAAATACCCTCCTAAAATATAAAATTCTGGTGAACAATAAGATTTTAAAAGACCCGTAAATTCACGAATTTATTTAAATCAAATATATTAAAAAAAAATTAAAAATGACATTATTACATTCACTGTTGTATTAGTGCTAAAGTGTATTTTTTAAAAATGGCTAATGATACGCGTACCTCTGCGCCTAGTGCATCATGCGTATCACGTGCTGGTTGCACGTATGTCATGTCCCGCATTATTTCTATTGCGCGCATTCGGTAAACTCTTGCTTAGCGAATAAGTAAGATGGCTAACAAAGCATATCTTATCCTTAAATAACTGATATCTTATTCCTAACTATAATACCTATATTTATGGGATTGATACGGAAGGATCTAGAATCGTTTAAGGATACATCTAGGGTTAGGGTTTAGCTATAAATATAACCCTAAACCTAGCTCATTGATCATCGAATAACAATCAACGTTTTCTGTATTACTCGATTAACGATTGCATCCAGAAAACATCACTACAACAAAAATGCTCCTATAGGACCCCCAATTTGGTCCCTATAATGCCACTTTATAGGACCTTTGCGCTTGATAGGACCTACCAATGGGGGTTGTATCTAACGCGGTCGTATAAAGTATAGAAACTAAAAAGTGTCCTAAAAGGTAACAAGATTATGAAACCAATGATCAGGTACTATAATAATATAATTAACAACCACAAAGAAAGGTCTTTAAAATACATATTAGGAGACATTTTTTGAAATTGAGTGTAGTGACCCGAACTTTTCCATGATTATATATATTAAATGAAAACTATATTTGCATGATTAAATGTTTTCAACATGTTATGCAATCAAACTTGTTAAGACTTGATTATTTGAAATGAGTGTCATGTAGACAATTGACCACCCAAGTTGACCGGCGATTCACGAACGTTAAAACTTGTAAAAATTATATGATGATATATATATGGATATATATATAGTTAACATGATATTATGATAAGTAAGTATATCACTAGGTATATTAACAATGAGTTATATACATAAAATGAGACTATTGAATTAAGAAAACTCGAAACGATAAATATAATGATTATCGTTATAACAACGTCTTATTAAATACATATGTATCATATTAAGATATTAATACACTATGTTTAAAATCATGAAATGATAATTACATATATCATTAAGCGTATTAACAATGAACTACACGAGTAAGATGAGACTACTAACTTAAGGATTTCGAAAACAATGCATATATGTAACGATTATCGTTGTAATAGTATTTTACACACATATATATGATATTAAGATATATTAATACACCATGTTAACATGTTAACATAACAATTTAACATCTCATTTAAGTGTGATAACAATGGATCAATTACATTTAACAAGATCGTTAACTTAAAGGTTCCAAAACAACACTTACATATAACGACTAACGATGACTTAACGACTCAGTTAAATGTATATACATATAGTGTATTAAGATGTATTAATAAACTTTTGGAAGACTTCATGACATATATCAAAATACTTCTACTTAACAAAAATGCTTACAATTACATCCTCATTCATTTTCATCAACAATTCTACTCGTATGCACCCGTATTCGTACTCGTACAATACATAGCTTCTAGATGTATATACTATTGGTATATACACTCAATCATCAGCTCCTTAGCAGCCCATGTGAGTCATTAAACATGTGAGAAACATCATTTGGCAACTAGCATGAAATATCTCATAAAATTACAAAAAATATTATAAATCATTCATAAATTATTTACATGAAAACAAACTTACACATCCTTTATATCTAATCCATATACCAACGATCAAAAACACCTACAAACACTTTCATTCTTCAATTTTCTTCATCTAATTGATCTCTCTCAAGTTCTATCTTCAAGTTCTAAGTGTTCTTCATATATTCTATAAGTTCTAGTTTCATAAAATCAAGAATACTATCAAGTTTGCAAGATTACTTTCAAGCTTTCTAATCCAATCCAAGTAATCATCTAAGCTCAAGAAATCTTTCTTATTTACAGTAAGATATCTTTCTAATACAAGGTAATACTCATATTCAAACTTTGATTCAATTTCTATAACTATAACAATCTTAATTCGAGCAGAAATCTTACTTGAACTTGCTTTCGTGTCATGATTCTACTTCAAGAACTTTCAAGCCATCCAAGAATCTTTTGAAGCTAGATCATTTATTGTCACTTCCAGTAGGTTTACCTACTAAACTTAAGGTAGTAATGATGTTCATAACATCATTCGATTCATACATATAAAGCTATCTTATTCGAAGATTTAAACTTGTAATCACTAGAACATAGTTTAGTTAATTCTAAACTTGTTCGCAAATAAGGTTAATCCTTCTAACTTGACTTTTAAAATAAACTAAACACATGTTCTATATCTATATGATATGCTAAATTAATGATTTAAAACCTGAAAACATGAAGAACACCGTAAAACCGGACATACGCCGTCGTAGTAACACCGCGGGCTGTTTTGGGTTTGATAATTAAAAACTATGATAAACTTTGATTTAAAAGTTGTTCTTCTGGAAAAATGATTTTTTTTATGAAACTATATTAAAAAATCATGGTTAAACTCAAAGTGGAAGTATGTTTTTCAAAATGGTCATCAAGATGTCGTTCTTACGACGGAAATGAATACCTCTTTAGTAAATGACTTGTAACCTGTATTTCCGACTATAAACTTATACTTTTTCTGTTTAGTTTCATAAATTACAGTTCATTATGAAACCATAACTACTTGAATCACTCAAAACGGATTTAAAACGAAGAAGTTATGGGTAAAACAAAATTGGAAAATTTTACTTATTGTAGCTACGAAAATTTTATAACAAATCTACACTAATCATATCCTAACTAACTTATATTGTATTATACATGTATTTTAACATATATTATGTAATCTTGGGATACCATAGACACGTATACAATGTTTTGACATATCATATCGACCCATCTATATATATTATTTGGAACAACCATAGACACTCTATATGCAGTAATGTTTGAGTAAGCTATACAAGGTTGAGGTTGATTCCAAAAATATATATACTTTGAGTTATGATCTAGCCTGAGACGTGTATACACTGGGTCGTGGATTGATTCAAGATATATATATTGATTTATTTCTGTACATCTAACTGTGAACAACTAGTTGTATGTTACTAACGAGGACTGCTAACTTAACAAACTTAAATCATAAAAACGTAATAAAAAATGTTGTGAATATATTCCGATCATAAATTGATATATATGTACATATTTGTTATAGGTTCGTGAATCGACCAGTGGCCAAGTCTTATTTTCGACGAAGTAAAAATCTGTGAAAGTGAGTTATAGTCCCACTATTTAAATCTAATATTTTTGGGATGAGAATACATGCAGTTTTATAAATATTTTACAAAATAGACACATGTACTTGAAACTACATTCTATGGTTGAATTATTAAACCGAATATGCCCCTTTTTAGTCTGGTAATCTAAGAATTAGGGAACAGACACCCTAATTGACGCGAATCCTAAAGATAGATCTATTGGGCCCAACAAGCCCCATCCAAAGTACCGGATGCTTTAGTACTTCGAATTTATCATGTCCGAAGGGAGTCCCGGAATGATGGGGATATTCTATATGCATCTTGTTAAGGTCGGTTACCAGGTGTTCACCATATGAATGATTTTTATCTCTATGCAGTTTGCGAAATGCCTGATACGAGATGTGTATTTATGAAAAATGAAATTTTGTGGTCTATTATTACAATTTGATAAATATATAGGTTAAACCTATAACTCACCAACATTTTTTGTTAACGTTTTAAACATGTTTATTCTCAGGTGATTGTTAAGAGCTTTCGCTGTTGCATACTAAAATAAGGACAAGATTTGGAGTTCATGCTTGTATGATATTGTGTAAAAACTGCATTCAAAAAACTTATTTTTGATGTAATATATTCTTATTGTAAACCATTATGTAACGGTCGTGTGTTAACGGTATATTTTAGATTATCATTATTTGATAATCTACGTAATGCTTTTTAAACCTTTATCGATAAAGTAAAGGTTATGGTTGTTTTAAAAATAAATGTAGTCTTTGAAAAACGTCTCATATAGAGGTCAAAACCTCGCGACGAAATCAATTAATATGGAACGTTTATAATCAATATGAACGGGACATTTCATTGAGACATACACAAGGCGTCCCAAAAAGTAAAAATAGATGACGTAAGTACCAACAAAAGTGTCATAATAAAAATTTATAATTCGTAAGAACAAAAAAAATGGTCCTATTGTAAAAAATAGTACATTAGTACCAATAAACAGAGTCCTAATCTAACGATATACTAGATTGGTACCAAGGAAAAAAGTCCTAATATGCACAAATGTTACTTTAGTACCACATAAAGGGTCCTAATAAAATTATTTTTAAGGATAGTACCATGAATGAGGGTCCTAATATGTTCATAGAACCCTTCTTAAAGTCCTTAGGTTATTAGGACTCACAAGACCCTATTAGGACACGGGTGTGAGAGAACTTTAAAAATAATGGTCTTATAAAGGTACATTATAGGACTTTTTAATGGGTTCTAAAAGGCCTTTTTTCTTGTAGTGTGAGGTCCTATTAACTTGATAGAACCCTTAAAAATAGACCTATTATCCCTGATATGTTATGGAACCTTTTTTTAGGGTCTCATTATATAGATAATAGATAATTACAATAAAAAAGGGTCCTAAAAAGCATGTATTAAAACCCTTTGGTAATCAACTTTAAGGTTCTAAAATATATATATATATATATATATATATATATATATATATATATATATATATATATATATATATATATATATATATATATATACACGTATTTCTGGAAATGGAATGTGACATCCAAAGTAATTAGAAATTCCATAAAATAAAATAAAAGATTCAATACATAATTTTGTTGAAAGCACTAAACATAAGTAACTTAAACAAAATGATATCCAATATAGAGTAAAGTAACATTTGACGATTAATAAAAAACAGCCAAGTGTTCAAGCATAAGTCCAAGGTCTTCACTAAATCTTTTCAATCCAAAGCACTACCTACAAATAAATCATTCACATATAAGCAAAAACCTCGTGGATCGTTCTTCGACAGTTCTTCGATATAAAGTGAATAATCAAGCCATGATAAAGGTTCAGGAATAGGATGACAGTTACTGAACAACTACATAAACATACATGGATGCAGATAAAAACATATGGATATGCATTACCTAAAGGTGAGTCAAAATTTGTAAAAATCGGATTCCTTAGCTCAGATCTTGCTAGTTGTATCTCCTCCATCACATCTAACACATTGCCCAAAATAGAACTAGCCACCTGATATTAAAACCATATGCTTATATTTCAACTTGTTGCCATGACAAAAGCAACACTTCTATAAGATTAAGTACATATTATTATTGAAAAAAACAACATTATTACCATTTTCCTTTACTAATACAAAAGCAAACAATTTGATGGGTGCAAATGAACTGCAAGCAAACCAAAGAATAAAGGTTGAATTTATAAACAGTCAACCTCAATTAAAATTTGGAGTAATATATAAATATAACGAGGTTAGGAAAAAAGCAACAAACAATGAAACACCATCAGCAGAATTGTACGAGTTACGGCCAGACCAATCCGAATCCCGAATATGCATTAATTGTACAGAAGGAGGACGAGACCAAACATCCTCAATTAGTTCGGGTTTGGTTCTTGTCATGTTCGGTTCATAGAATTTTTCAACTCGACCCAAACTTGCACACCATTACTGGAAACAAATGACTTGCAAGTTGCAGATGTACACTTTGAAAATCAACATACAATTATTCAACTTGGTAATTCACTAGCAACGGTTCGGACCACGCGTTGTTGCGGTTGTTGTTCGGTGAACTTCTAAGAGCTACTAACGATAAGTACATTACAGAGAACTACTAACCTCAACATTCGGGTGAGAGTTGTATGCTTCAAACTCAAAATTTTTGGCTTGGTCGTTGCCATAATGTTAGTTGTATCACTTTGTACATCTTCGGGTTCGTACAATCTCTTGGCAGCTAGAACACACAACAACATATGACAACGCGGAAGACCTCTTTTTCTAGAATTCGCTTGTATATAATACTGCATTTTGCCTTTCGAAAAAAATATAATATTGCATTTTAAAAATCACAAAGGAAACAATTAGTACTGTAATCATAAATACAAAAAAGTGTGACAATTATTATGTTAACTGCTTTATAGTTATCCATAATAAGTTGCAGAGACAAAAAACAAATGATATCAGATATATACCTGACCAATGTTTATATAAGCCAAATCTATTCATGTGTATAGCTAATGATAAACCACTGGCATTTCGTACTTTACAACACATAGACATAAGAATGTATATTATTCAAACAACCAGAACATCACAAACAGCAGAATCAACCAACTCTCCGTGTATCGCATGGTCTCTGCATAAGATTACTATATTTTCAAATCGTAAACATGTATACACGAGAGATGTATTGTAACACGCTTTCCCCTGAACTTTTTAAACTAAAATGCTAATTTAGTTAATTCGTAAAAGAAACCAAATGTAAAAAGTATGCATCCTGTGATATTCTGAGTAAACCAACAAGATAGTAATTCTCTGAGTCAAGTTGAGCTTAAGCTCCTATGATGAGCCACCATTTCATCAATTCGAAGGATAACTGCTTCAAATAGAGTTCATGAAATGTCCGTTACAACCTACCTACTTATACTTATAAATGAATGAAAGTATAAATGGTACCTGAATTCCAAGAGAAGTTGAATCTCTTAACGATTTCAACATCTCTTGGATATCTTATGTCAGAAGTTGAACCTGAAAATTGATATAATGAAAATCATTGATCAACACAAGTGATGCAATAAAGTATGTGGTTAATGAAATAAGATCAGAATGAAGAAAAGAAAAGAAAAGGACAATATAGGAAAGATTTATCTAAAGACTAATAATGTAAAACATGGACTTCACTTGATAATAATATGTTACAAAATACTTACTGGAGGAAAACCAACTATCAGAGAGATAGGCTTCCATCCTTGTTAATCCATATGCAACATCAAAAAGTTATCTTTAATCCAATTATCATTACTGTGGAGAACAAAAGAATTTTATGAGCCACAAAAAATAGCAAAGTCTGAATTTTAATAGGTAAAACTCACATCAACTAATATTTAAATTGTTAAAGTATCAGCTCAACCAAAAGAGGATTCATAAAAGGAATAAATACGAGAAGCTACAAGAGGAGAGAGAGGTATAGTGTGTGTATATACAAATGGGTCACTGATATCTGCAGTAAAAGTTATATCACTTTCTCCTCTTTATCTATCAAAAATCAACAATCATGTAATATAACAACTTACAGTAACCCATCAGGTCATCGTATGTAGCCGTCAAACACACTGCTTACACCTTCACCTGTTGCAAAATTGTTTGTGCTGGAAAAATAAATCATGATAATTAATTTTAATATCAATATACGAATAAACTATAACTAATCTAAAAAGTATAACTTCATTTCTATATCTCTATATCTCTATAAATAAATAAAGTACACAATATATACATCAAACATATAATTATTTAATACGATTAACCAAAAAATTGTAAAAAACAAAATGGATCTATAGACTATAGTTACAGATGTATTATAAATTGGGTTTGGTCCAATTATGCAATTACTACGAATGAACAATAGGGTATACAAGTAGTTAAATAATTAAAGCATATACGTAATTCGACATGATAGATTCTTAACATATTCGGATTCAAATCAAGACATTAAAAAAGTGCAAAACTCAGATTCAATTTATGCAATTAAAAAAGCCCTAAATATTCAATTCCTTGGTTTGCAAAAACTAAGAATAAACAATACGTTTTTACCTTTTAGATGATGAAGATTAAAGTTAATAGAAATAGAAAATCAAACCTAATACAGGAGAGACGATGATTTGCGAGAGTAAGATTCATGAGGGAGAAGGTTGATGGATCGGGCAAAACTAAAATAAATGGGAAGTTTGATTTTTAAGGCTTTTAGAACATGGAAAATGATTTAGGAGGGAATACCAAAATAGTTGAAGAAAAAGAGGCAGTTTGCTCGCTCTACTTTTTCAATTACGAGAGTGAATACATAGAAGTTAATACTTTTTTTTTTTTTTTTTGTTAACTAGCTTTTAAGAGCCCGTGCGTTGCACGGCGACTCTTAATCAAACAAACTGAAAACATTTATGCTATATCAATTAACGGTATGATAAAGAGAGTATCACAAGTATTGTTGCAGATGAAATAAACATAATTTGGTTAATTTTTTTGCTTTACACAAAAAACATAGATTAAGACTACTGATTCCGACATTAACAAAACACAAAACACATGACCAAGAGTAGCAACTTCATATGCAAGTACATCACCAAAAGTTAGTGAAATAGCACCCAAAAGTAATAGCACCCAAAAGTTGAATTTAGGGTCACCAAACAACATCTCAAAATGAGACATAGCAGGTATCACAACCATAGCTTGACTCGTTTCCATCACCGAATCGAGTTCTGATAAAACCGTATCAGACACACTTCACGATAGTTGGATGATGTCACATTGCCCATGTGCAATTCTGGCGTAAAAAGCTTTCAACAGCCATGATCTCTGAGCAATATAAACACCTTATTATTTATTTTAGTCATAATATTAGCCCCAAAAAATTAATAACAACCAAAATAAAGCAAAAAAAACAAACAATATACATAGCACACACATGCGTGTGTGTTTATCGATACACGAATAAATAATTGTATGGCTAATAATCTAGTATATGGATGGATGGTAAGCATGTTCCATTTAGAGGTTCCTAAATTGCCAACTCGGTACCGTGCTAACTGATAGCAACCATAAGCTTGGTTTACAGAGTGCATCAAATCACAAAATGAGCATATATATACTAGAGCATATGAACATATACTTAATGTACATTAATATGGCATGGACATATAACACCTAAAATGTGTGCTATTACAATATCTTGAGGAGGAAAAGACATACATTAATTATTGCACAGAAGCACAAAGAACATTGCAGATTAAATACAGCGTATCTTGAATCCCACAAAAAAACAAACCTTATGCAGAGAGCTAATTCGAAGTGGCTAGTTGTGCATTATCAATTCTAAAACCAACAATTTGATAATTGATGATATAACAACTTCACTTCTAAAAAGAGTTGTACCTTGACAAAAAAATTAAGACTTTATTGTACTAAGCAGATTAATGGTAGACTAACCAGTCTCTTTTTAGCCAAATTATTTGGTTCAACCTAGTGGCCGATTACAGATGAAACATAACTCGTTTCGACTAATTTATACAAAACACGAAATAGCACCCAAATAGTTAAAACAGCGAGACACTGAAATGCATAAAATAGCAAGCATGGATAAAAGCGGATTACAATGAGAAAGTCATAAAGTTACAAAACAAACCGTCTGGTGCAGAGTGGCTCTGTAAAGACAGGTGCAACGTCACAGACGTGTACATCAAATACTGTTTTGTTACAGTTGGTTAGTTACATTCATGCTTTTATGTTTGTGTAGCTAGCGAAATGGGCGGGTCAGGAGGACCATGAAACATATTAAAACGAAACGTTCAAATTATTATAAACAAAATGATTAAACATCAAGTCATCAAACATCACTGATACAAATCGAAAACATATACCTGAAAACCTTCGAAAAAACGGTGGATCACAAGAATACGCCTTTACCCGCTCATCACAACATTTGTGGTAATGAATGTGGTTATCAGAAGAATACGCTTTAACCCACTCATCAAACCGAAATGTTGCTGAACAGTGCTTGCAAACAGCATTACAATTTCCTAAATCCCGATAAAATTTAGTACACCTGTAATAAAACATAATAAAAAAATATCAGTAAAGAAAAAAAATAGTCAAAGAAGCTGAGAAACACAATAAGATTGGAGAGCAAAGTTAAAGTTATCAGAGTCCTCATCTAGATAAAATTGCAACCGAGTAAAAAAAAAGGAATCCAAAAACCGATCTTGTTCAGGTTTGAAATTTGTTTGAAATTTGCACTCATAATCAAGATACTTGCAACTGAATGTGCCGATTCTTTTAAATCAAAAGCTTCACAATAAAGCTTAAATCACATAATGACATGATGACAACATGATTGTTGTTTATAGTTGTGCACCATAATCACATAGGTCATGAGATGATTGCATATTCAGATAAGCAAGGGGTAGAGTGCATACATATAAACATGATATCAGTAATGAATATAAAGAATGATCATTATTTTTTATTGAAGTTTTGCAGTAGCTGTAAAAAGAAAAGACATGTACTAAGTGTAGTGACCCGAATTTTTCGAACTTTTCCATGATTATATATTAAATGAAAACTATATTTGCATGATTAAATGTTTCCAACATGTTAAGCAATCAAACTTGTTAAGACTTGGTTAATCGAAACGGAAATTATGTAAACGTTTGACCACCCAGTTTGACCGATGATTCAAGAACGCTATAAGTTGTATATGACATGATGATACATATATGGATAAATATATATGTTTAACATGATATAATGATAATCAAGTATCTCATTAAATATAGTAACAATGAGTTATATACATAAAAATGAGACTATTGACGTAAGAAACTCGAAATGATATATATATATATATATATATATATATATATATATATATATATATATATATATATATATATATATATAACGATTATCGTTATAACAACGCCTTACTAGATATATATGAATCATATTAAGGTATTGTTGCATTATATTTAACATGATAAAATGATGATTAAATATATTATTAAGTGTGTTAACAATGAACTACATAAGTAAAAACAAGACTACTAACTTAAGGATTTCGAAACGAGACATATACGTAACGATTATCGTTGTAACGAGATTTTAATGTATATATATCATATTAATTAAGATATATTCATATATCATGTTAACATGATAATATAATAATTTAACATCTCATTAGATATAATAAACAATGGATTAACAACATTAAATGAGATCGTTAACTTAAAGGTTTCAAAACAACACTTACATGTAATGACTATCGATGGCTAAACGACTTCATTAAAATGTATATACATGTAATGTATTTAAATGTATTTGAACACTTTTGAAAGACTTCAAGACACATATCAAAGTACTTCCAGTTAACAAAAATACTTACAATTACATTCTCATTCATTTTCATCAACAATCCTACACGTATGTACCCGTACAAGTACTCGTACAATACGTAGCTTCTAGATATATTTACTATTGGTATATACACTCCAATAATCAGCTCTTAGCAGCCTTGTGAGTCACCTAACACATGTGGAAACCATCATTTGGCAACTAGCTAGAATTATTACACTAAAAATCAAACTAATGGAGCCTATATTGACTCCCCATTTTCACGAATTCCTCACCAACCATAAACACTTTCACTTTGCAATTTTTTTGAATCAAATTACTCTCTCTCAAGTATTCTCTCATTGTTCTAAGTGTTCTTCATCATCTTCAACAAAATCTATCTCAATCTAGTTCATAAATCCATACATAAACCAAGTTATAAAACAACAACTCAAGAACACACCAAGAACACTTTCAAGTTTGCTAGCTTACTTCCAATCTTGCAAATCCATTCCAAGTAATCATCCAAGATCAAGAAACCTTTGTTTCTTACAGTAGGTTATCTTTCTAATTCAAGGTAATACTCATATTCAAACTTTGGTTCAATTTCTATAACTATAACAATCTTATTTCAAGTGATGATCTTACTTGAACTTGTTTTCGTGTCATGATTCTGCTTCAAGAACTTTCAAGCCATCCAAGGATCCTTTGAAGCTAGATCCATTTTTCTCTTTTCCAGTAGATTTATCCAGAAAACTTGAGGTAGTAATGATGTTCATAACATCATTCGATTCATATATATAAAACTATCTTATTCGAAGATTATAACTTGTAATCACTAGAACATAGTTTAGTTAATTCTAAACTTGTTCGCAAACAAAGTTAATCCTTCTAACTAGACTTTTAAAATCAACTAAACACATGTTATATATCTATATGATATGCTAACTTAATTATTTAAAATCCGGAAACACGATAAACACCATAAAACCGGATATACGCCGTCGTAGTAAAACCGGGGGCTGTTTTGGTTTGGATAATTAAAAACTATGAAAAACTTTGATTTAAAAGCTATACTTCTGGGAAAATGATTTTTCTTGTGAACATGGAAGTATATCCAAAAAGCATGGTTAAACTCGAAGTGAAAGTATGTTTTTCAAAATGGTCATCAAGATGTCGTTCTTTCGACGAAAATGACTACCCCTTTCAAAAACGACTTGTAACTTGTATTTCTGACTAGAAACTTATACTTTTTATATTTATTTTCATAAATTTAAGTTCAATAGGAAACCATAGCCGCTTAAATCACTCAAAACGGATTTAAAACGAAGAAGTTATGGGTAAAACAAGATTGGTAAAAATTACTTATTTTAACTACGTGAAACTTCATAACAAATCTATTCCAACCATAAATTAATCAACTTATATTGTATATTATGTAATCTTGAGATACCATAGACACGTATACAATGTTTCGACCTATCATGTCGACCCATCTATATATATATTGCAGAACAACCATAGGCACTCTAAATGCAAATGTTGGAGTTAGCTATACAGGGTTGAGGTTGATTCCAAAATATATATATAGTTTGAGTTGTGATCAATACTGAGATATGTATACACTGGGTCGTGGATTGATTCAAGATATATATTAAATTATTCATGTACGATCAATTGTGGATTACTAACGTTGGACCGCTAACTGGACAACTTAAATCATCAACACGTAATAAAGAAGATGTTGTGAATACATATTTCGATCATACTTTGACATATATATATATATATATATATATATATATATATATATATATATATATATATATATATATATATATATATATATATATATATATATATATATATATTTGTTATAGGTTCGTGAATCAACCTGTGGCCAAGTCTAATTCTCGACGAATTGATAATCGTTGAAAGTGAGTTATAGTCCCACTTTTAAAAATCTAATATTTTTGGGATGAGAATACATGCAGCTTTATAAATGTTTTACGAAATAGACACAAGTAATTGAAACTACATTATATGGGTGAATGATCGAAGCCGAATATGCCCCTTTTGCTTGGTAGCCTAAGAATTAGTAAACCAATCTACTAATTGACGCGAATCCTAAAGATATATCTATTGGGCCTAACGAACCCCATCCGTTGTAGCGGATGCTTTAGTACTTCGATGTTGTTTTATCATGTCCGATGGATGTCCCAGAATGATAGGGGATATTCTTATATGAATCTAGTTAATGTCGGTTACCAGGTGTTCACCATATGAATGATTTTTATCTCTATGCAGTTTGCGAAATGCCTGATATGAGATGGTTATTATGAAAAATGAAATCTTGTGGTCTATTATTATGATTTGATAAATATAGAGATTAAACCTATAACTTACCAACATTTTTGTTGACGTTTAAAGCATGTTTATTCTCAGGTGATGATTAAGAGCTTCCGCTGTTGCATACTAAAATAAGGACAAGTTTTGGAGTCCATGCTTGTATGATATTGTGTAAAAACTGCATTCAAGAAACTTATTTCGATGTAACCTATTTTTATTGTAAACCATTATGTAATGGTCGTGTGTTAACGGTATATTTTAGATTATCATTATTTGATAATCTACGTAATGCTTTTTAAACCTTTATCGATAAAGTAAAGGTTATGGTTGTTTTAAAAATAAATGTAGTCTTTGAAAAACGTCTCATATAGAGGTCAAAACCTCGCGACGAAATCAATTAATATGGAATGTTTTTAATCAATAAGAACGGGACATTTCAGTTGGTATCCGAGCGTTGGTCTTAGAGAACCAGAATTTTGCATTAGTGTGTCTTATCGAGTTTGTTAGGATGCATTAGTGAGTCTGGACTTCGACCGTGCCTTTCGTTAAAAATGATTGCTTAACAAATTTTGTTGGAAACTATATATTTTTAACATGTAAATATTATGTGAAATATTAATCTCTTAACGTGTTTGATATTGTGTGATAGATGTCTACCTCTAGTACAAATCCCATCGACTCACCTAATAATAATGAAGAGTCGAATATATATTGGGAAGATCACAAATTCCCGAAGAGGAACCGGAAGAAGAGGAACCGGAAGAAGAGGAACCGGAAGAAGAGGATCCGGAAGAAGAGGAACGGGAGGAAGAGGAACCGGAAGAAGAAGAAGAAGAAGAAGAGGTTCCGGTGGGGGAAATGATAAAATGGTTAAATAAAAGAAAATCCTCAACCAAAAGACCAAGGTTAATAATGGTCAATGGTGTTTCCGCCAAGGAAGCAAAATATTGGGAAGATTACCAATTTTTCGATGAATCGGATTCCGATGATGTTATAGAAATTACCCCAACTCAATTTAAAAAGGCAAAAGAGAATAATAAGGGAAAGGGCATCAAAATAGAGAAATCAAATTCCAACTCCGATGAACTTTATATGCATCGTCAACCCCCGTATTTCTTAAGTTGTAACAATGACCCGGGAACCTCTAAACCACCAGGTTTTTCTAAACCATTGTGGAAAACGACGGCTCGTATTATGTAACAACCCAACATCGTTTTACCAAATACGCGCCTAAAAAAAAAATTTGTGAGACAGTGCATCTGGACGGCGTCCAGTTATCTGGATGGCGTCCAGTATTGAAAGACGGGACGGCGTCCCAAGCATTTGGACGGCGTCCAAATGAACTAAAGTGGGCGTCCAAATGATCAGTTTTTATTTACAAGCGGGCGAAAAACCCGCTTCCCGACACTTTTAAACGTAACCAATTTCACAATATGTCATATTAAGTAACATTAAGAGATTTCCACAATAAAAAAATAAGTTTTACAACACCGGGCCCGCAATGACCCGTTTTACAAATAATGTAGCGATTTCGACCCATTTATCTCTTTAGACGGATTTGGACTCTACAACCCAACCCGATACCATGAGCATAATCCCGGGGACTACCATATCCCCAATCCGCATTCATACATCCAAAAGCTACCCATCGAGCCCTAGCGCTCCTATGCATCTAGCTTAACAAACTAGCTAGCTTCAAACCACAATACCTGTAAAAAGGTAAACAACGATAGGGGTAAGCCGAGGCTTAGTGAATGCAATAATTATACATATACATATATAATATACCTACTAGCAAGCACTTACACAAATACCTCATACACGCTAGCAAATCACATAGCATACCATCGCAAAGTATAACTCTAAATTCTCCAAGACCACAAGCTAGCACAACGATAACATATATATATATATATATATATATATATATATATATATATATATATATATATATATATATATATATATATATATAGCTCGAATAATATAATATGTTACACTACAACACGTCACCATGGTCAACCAATAACACGAGGGAATGGTACTTCGAATTCCCACCGGTGTTCATAACAACCGTTAGTGTACAATGAAATATATCACTAACCCCTAGGCTATTCGGACAACGAAATATCCGTTCAGAGCAATCATTAGTGTACAACGAAATATATCACTAACTCTTGGTCGGTTTGGACAACGAAATGTCCATCGTTAGTGTACAACGAAATATATCACTAACTCTTGGGCAATTTGGACAACGAAATATCCATCGTTAGTGTACAACGAAATATATCACTAACTCTTGGTGGTATAGACAACGCATACCCGGCCCCTCTCCCGCCCTACAAATAGATACATTATATACACACATGTATAATCATTCCACTCACCTCGAGATGCCCGCACAAGTCATAATGTAAGTCGCCTCCAAACTCAACCGAGCAAGCTTTTACCTATAATACGCATATAGATATACTCACAATCAACACACATTCCCTACAAGAGAATTCGACACCAACACCCTTAACCGAGGGTTTATACCTACCGCCACAAATCGCCCATTTAGACATCTAAAGTGGACTTCACCAATTACCACTACGGGTGGTAATTCCGACCCATTCAAAGGCAACCCAATTTGACATAAGTCCCAAAAATATCTTTAATCACTAACGACTAGTGATTTACTTTCCAAAACACCGTTTAACACTTTAATCAAACCTTTATATACATGGTTCATAAATTCTCGACCTCATGACTTAGTTTGACAACACTTTGAGGTTAACACCCATTTTGACCAACTAACATGTTCCTCAAGAACATCAAAACACTATCACACTATAATCTTAGTGATTTAACACCCAATCCATGAAAAACACTTCCAAATTCGTCATCAAACCCTAACCCGCCAATAACGGGTCAAAACCCATCTAATAACCACAACAAACCCATTTCATAACTATACAAAGGTTTCTAACAAAATCAAGCTCAAACCCTAAATTGAATATCAAAATCAAATAATGAATTTCGGAGTTAGAACTTACCGACACTACCAAAATGTAGCCGTGAACGAGGTGAACAACATTAACTCCCGCGTGTAGTGACCCGAACTTTTCCATGTTTATATGTATTAATTGAGATTGATATGTACATGATTAAATGTTTCCAACATGTTAAGCAATCAAGCTTGTTAAGACTTGATTAATTGAAATATGTTTCATATAGACAATTGACCACCCAAGTTGACCGGTGATTCACGAACGTTAAAAACTTGTAAAAACTATATGATGACATATATATGGATATATATATAGTTAACATGATACTATGATAAGTAAACATATCATTAAGTATATTAACAATGAACTACATATGTAAAAACAAGACTACTAACTTAATGATTTTTAAACGAGACATATATGTAACGATTATCGTTGTAAAGACATTTAATGTATGTATATCATATTAAGAGATATTCATACATGATAATATCATGATAATATAATAATTTAAAATCTCATTTGATATTATAAACATTGGGTTAACAACATTTAACAAGATCGTTAACCTAAAGGTTTCAAAACAACACTTACATGTAACGACTAACGATGACTTAACGACTCAGTTAAAATGTATATACATGTAGTGTTTTAATATGTATTTATACACTTTTGAAAGACTTCAATACACTTATCAAAATACTTCTACTTAACAAAAATGCTTACAATTACATCCTCGTTCAGTTTCATCAACAATTCTACTCGTATGCACCTGTATTCGTACTCGTACAATACACAGCTTTTAGATGTATGTACTATTGGTATATACACTCCAATGATCAGCTCTTAGAAGCCCATGTGAGTCACCTAACACATGTGGGAACCATCATTTGGCAACTAGCATGAAATATCTCATAAAATTACAAAAATATGAGTAATCATTCATGACTTATTTACATGAAAACAAAATTACATATCCTTTATATCTAATCCATACACCAACGACCAAAAACACCTACAAACACTTTCATTCTTCAATTTTCTTCATCTAATTAATCTCTCTCAAGTTCTATCTTCAAGTTCTAAGTGTTCTTCATATATTTTACAAGTTCTAGTTACATAAAATCAAGAATACTTTCAAGTTTGCTAGCTCACTTCCAATCTTATAAGGTGATCATCCAATCTCAAGAAATCTTTGTTTCTTACAGTAGGTTATCATTCTAATACAAGGTAATAATCATATTCAAACTTTGGTTCAATTTCTATAACTATAACAATCTTATTTCAAGTGATGATCTTACTTGAACTTGTTTTCGTGTCATGATTCTGCTTCAAGAATTTCGAGCCATCCAAGGATCCGTTGAAGCTAGATCCATTTTTCTCTTTTCCAGTAGGTTTATCCAAGGAACTTAAGGTAATAATGATGCTCATAACATCATTCAATTCATACATATAAAGCTATCTTATTCGAAGGTTTAAACTTGTAATCACTAGAACATAGTTTAGTTAATTCTAAACTTGTTCGCAAACAAAAGTTAATCCTTCTAACTTGACTTTTAAAATAAACTAAACACATGTTCTATATCTATATGATATGCTAACTTAATGATTTAAAACCTGGAAACACGAAAAACACCGTAAAACCGGATTTACGCCGTCGTAGTAACACCGCGGGCTGTTTTGGGTTAGTTAATTAAAAACTATGATAAACTTTGATTTAAAAGTTGTTATTCTGAGAAAATGATTTTTATTATGAATATGAAACTATATCCAAAAATTATGGTTAAACTCAAAGTGGAAGTATGTTTTCTAAAATGGTCATCTAGACGTCGTTCTTTCGACTGAAATGACTACCTTTACAAAAACGACTTGTAACTTATTTTTCTGACTATAAACCTATAATTTTTCTGTTTAGATTCATAAAATATAGTTCAATATGAAACCATAGCAATTTGATTCACTCAAAACGGATTTAAAATGAAGAAGTTATGGGTAAAACAAGATTGGATAATTTTTCTCATTTTAGCTACGTGAAAATTGGTAACAAATCTATTCCAACCATAACTTAATCAACTTGTATTGTATATTATGTAATCTTGAGATGCCATAGACACGTATACAATGTTTCGACCTATCATGTCGACACATCTATATATATTTCGGAACAACCATAGACACTCTATATGTGAATGTTGGAGTTAGCTATACAGGGTTGAGGTTGATTCCAAAATATATATAGTTTGAGTTGTGATCAATACTGAGATACGTATACACTGGGTCGTGGATTGATTCAAGATAATATTTACCGATTTATTTCTGTACATCTAACTGTGGACAACTAGTTGTAGGTTACTAACGAGGACAGCTGACTTAATAAACTTAAAACATCAAAATATATTAAAAGTGTTGTAAATGTATTTTGAACGTACTTTGATATATATGTATATATTGTTATAGGTTCGTGAATCAACCAGTGGCCAAGTCTTACTTCCCGACGAAGTAAAAATCTGTGAAAGTGAGTTATGGTCCCACTTTTAAAATCTAATATTTTTGGGATGAGAATACATGCAGGTTTTATAAATGATTTACAAAATAGACACAAGTACGTGAAACTACATTCTATGGTTGAATTATCGAAATCGAATATGCCCCTTTTTATTAAGTCTGGTAATCTAAGAATTAGGGAACAGACACCCTAATTGACGCGAATCCTAAAGATAGATCTATCGGGCCCAACAAGCCCCATCCAAAGTACCGGATGCTTTAGTACTTCGAAATTTATATCATATCCGAAGGGTGTCCCGGAATGATGGGGATATTCTTATATATGCATCATGTTAATGTCGGTTACCAGGTGTTCACCATATGAATGATTTTTATCTCTATGTATGGGATGTGTATTGAAATATGAAATCTTGTGGTCTATTATTATGATTTGATATATATAGGTTAAACCTATAACTCACCAACATTTTTGTTGATGTTTTAAGCATGTTTATTCTCAGGTGATTATTAAGAGCTTCCGCTGTCGCATACTTAAATAAGGACGAGATTTGGAGTCCATGCTTGTATGATATTGTGTAAAAACTGCATTCAAGAAACTTATTTTGTTGTAACATATTTGTATTGTAAACCATTATGTAATGGTCGTGTGTAAACAGGATATTTTAGATTATCATTATTTGATAATCTACGTAAAGCTTTTTAAAACCTTTATCTATGAAATAAAGGTTATGGTTTGTTTTAAAAATGAATGCAGTCTTTGAAAAACGTCTCATATAGAGGTCAAAACCTCGCAACGAAATCAATTAATATGGAACGTTTTTAATCAATAAGAACGGGACATTTCACCGCGTCTTGACCCGATTTACCCTTCTTCTTCCTCAAATAGAGCTCTCTCTCTCTAAGCTCCTCACTCTCTCTAGATGGAAATGGGTGGAAGAGGTGAAATGAGGATAGAGATAAGCATTGGGTCAGTTTTAGAGGCTCAAAACCGACCCCCAAGTGAAAAGACTCAAATACCCTTCATTAAAATATTGAAATTCCAACAGTTGGCCCGTCAGGCCATTTGGATGGCGTCCAAAATGGCTGGACGGCGTCCAACCTTTCACTGGTGGACGGCGTCCCAAAATCTGGACGGAGTCCCACTGAACTGAGTCTGAAACCGAACTTGTTTTGGGTGTAACTTTCAAACCGTAGCTCCGTTTTTGATGAATCAAATATCGTTGGAAATGTAATGAGATTTACTATCCAATGGTAAGGTTTTAGAACATCAAATCCAACTTTATTTGGGATCCAAATATACACTTACATGCCTCGTATTTCAAATATCGTTCGAAATAACACGTAACTGAAAACGGGGTGTTACAACTCTCCCCCACTTAAATTGGATCACGTCCTCGTGATCCGCACCTACGCTAGAAGTCAAACACTTCTCCCTCGAACGTTTCCGCTTCCTACGCGAAGTCACACAAGTAGTAATCACGCATTCAAATTTCTCGCTTCGTACACTAACGCATCATAATACAACCATATCGGGTAATCAACCCACGAGTCAAAACAATCGTAACCGTTGCTCCTATGCCGAGTATCCAAACTCTTACCATACACTTCACAATCGTCCTTTGAGTAGAACAATTCACTGACAATCATCGTCGTCACGCCTCACGATCCTACGAAACACAACCAAGCCCGACATCCATACATCTTCTGTGAATCTGAAGATCTCATCACACGCTAATAATCACTAGCGTGCACTACCGCAACAAACGATATCTCATACACTCGAAGTCCAGAATTCCTGCTGAGGAAAAATACGAAAACACCACATGTCTCTAGACCAAGAACCAAACTTCCCCTGACTCCATATCTGGGTCATCCTTCAACGAAGAAATTTTGGTAACCCCAAAATAAACACCTTAGAAGTAACACTTTCCCATCGACCGATCCGCACATGACTATCCATCACTGGATTAATCCAGGACGACAATAATACACCACGAGTTAGACGAAACATCAACACATCGTCATAGGGTTTCTCCTCTGAACCATACAATACGGCTTCCTAGTACTAGCATAGAAGCTACTTGTATACTAAAATCCCGTCAACGGCGAATCATCATTACAAAATTTCCGCAATTCGCCACACGACTCATAAAAATAGTCACCAAATTCGGGTGAACCTTCCTACCTAGACCGTCCGCTAAAGATGGTCTCGACATTTTAATGCAACCTACGGGTCACATCACTAGGGTACACACTCTCGCAAATAAACAACATCCGCGTGTCTCTACGGGAGACAGTCAGAACCGACACTCTCCACCTCGTAATCGTCCATAAAGTGGAATAATCCACTGACAATTCCCATGACCACGTTTCTCGATAAGGAAAAATACAGTATTCACCACGATATCATACTCGTACTCCCTTAACAGTACTATCCTAGTTTCACACCAGCCCAAATTTGCATCATGAAAGCACTTGCAGCGACAGTTTCCTTTCCTCACCCCGAGAACTCAAACTTCACATTTGGTCTCACACCGCACAATGGTACTACACGACCACCTTTCATAAGAAGAATTTCACTTCCTTCGATCCCATCATCACAATCTTCCCGCATAACACTCCAAAATTGTAACCCACAACCGTAATGAATGACCTCGAGTCGACATCAACAACCCATCACTCTTCCTCGTTAGGAACTCCGATTACCTATTAAGGCTTAGTACGGTACACTCTGACATTTCGCTATATATAATACCCCCGGAGCTTCCTCGGGCGGCAGTAAAAACTCCCCCACTTAGAATTTGGCTCCACATTCTTACCGCCAAGATGATAACATCCTGCGGAATTATCATTCCATGAAACACAATGACCATTCTCATCGTTGTTCATATACTCCAAGTCACCATGAATTCACTTTAGGCTCTCAGAGCCGACATACACATTCGCTTGTAGTGACGTACACGCGATAACATCGCATCCTCATACCATAAATACAATTAATAGTCCTTCATTTTTCGCAAAGCGAACTCCATCAAAGTGTCACATACGCCTCTACGACTAGGCATATGCCACTCCACTTAACCATTCGGGCATCTCAGTCGAGATCACCCGCCCTTCTATGCAACGAACCTTTATCAACAATTGCTCACTCTCCTGGAGAAGAGTGACCAATTCCGACACCCTAATTGTGTCCACCACTGTAACACCCCGCCAAAATCACCATTGACGTGGATGTTATCTCTGGTCCTAGTGCTCGGCTTGACTTCTAAGTAACAGCAGAGTTCTACAGCGAAAGCAATATATCTAAGTACCTGAGACAAAATATGCTTAAAAGTGTCGACCAAAATGGTTGAGTGAACAACATAGGTTTAACAGTTATAACAAGTTTTAGACCACAAGATTTAAATAAGCGGTTTAATCAGTTCGGTAGTAGTGCTGGTGTATATGATATCGATACTAACCATTAGTTACCCTAAACACATCACGTTCGTGTCGTTCATCGTTATTATGTATCCATTGATCAGCGGTCATCCGGATAGAGACGTCACCCTCAATAGCGCTATCACAATAACTAAGCTTACCAAATTCCAGTAATTAACGATATCATGGTAGGGATTAAGCATGAATCAAAGCATGTTAGCAAACAGTTTGAACTGATCAAAATAAAGTTTGAGTACTTGTGTCTAAGCGTAAAACAGTTTAAAAGCAAGCATGTGTCTCACCCCAAAGTTATAAAATAAGTAATAGAGAAACAGTTAAAAAGTGGGGCTATGGAGTTCACCTTAGTAGCAGATAGATGTTCCACGCAAGTAAATTGATCGGAGTGTTGAACACGAAGATCTCAACCTAGAGATATAATGTTCAATTAATTAATGTCTAATAGACATAAAGTTTATTTATTAATATAGTAGACTATATTAACAGTGACTGTTACCGAGAATAGTTATGTTTATACGAATGATAATATATTTAGTGTTATAAAGTGTTACTATATAATTAAGTGTATAAGTTATACTTAATAATAGTATTATTAATTACTTCAATTATTCAACTATTATGTAAGTTATTATTATATGTTACGTATATAATTATATCTATGTGATACATACATATATATACATTCTTTATTATTATCATACATGTATGTATTTATAACTATATGATATATATAGTAGGTATATGTGTTACATATATAATAGTGTAAGATAGTACATATACATATACTTATTACTTTTTCTTACTATTTACTAACTTTATAACTTACATGATACACCTTGATACATACATACACACGTACATATACATACATATATACACATACAATGGATAAATGTACACACATACGTATGCATGCATGCATGTGTGTTATTATCATTATTCTTTTACTAATCCACTTTCAAACTATTAACACTAATCCTTATTTATACACATAAAATCATACCCTTTTTATTTTACTAATCACATTTAAGTTTATAACCTTTTATCATAATACATCAAATTTTCATAACCTATATCATACTCATTAGTTATATTAGTATTCATCCCGTATTATTATATTTTTTTACTTACATGATCTAAATTCATATTCATAAACCTTGCCCTTATGAACCATAAACTTTTAACCTTATCAACTAGTTCCATGATCAATTTATAACCATACTTAATCAGATTATCTAGTTCACATCTTTAATTATTCATCTTATTCCTAACCTTTTTATCATTATTCAAGTTACTTTGATTATATTAACCTTATAAATTTATTAATCTTCATCACTTCAATATCTTAATTTTTTGATCATATTCATAATCAATAACTATAACTAATAACATAATAATTAAAACAAATTAAGAGTATGATTAGTTATAGACTTTAGGGATACCTTAGGTGTTTAAGATCAAGAAAAAGGGTGTTGATTGGAACCGAAACAAGAGCTGAGTTCACAGTAGAAAATCACGATCAACAAACGGGTTTTGGGTCTTTTCTGGTCACGACAGAAAACAGCAAACAGCGGGAAAAATGCAGCAACAATCACTACCCAAACGAAGGACTTTTGGGTCTGTTTTGTCACGCAAGAACCAGACGGCAAAAACACAGCTACACAGGTCGATCTTGGGCTGTTCTTGATCACGATTTGCAGCAGGATAAAAAACTGTTTTGGTGGTCGAAAAGTACAGCAGAAACAGCAGCAATTTAGGGACTGTTTTCGTTGCACAGAAATAGCAGGAAGGGCTGTTGGTGGTGGTGAAATTACACAGCAACAAAGGCTGTGAATATGGCGAGTTACAGCAGGGTAGTTGCAGGTTTTTGTGGGCTATTTTGAACGAGCAGGGTGAGGTTGTTGAGGGCAATTTTAGTCGATTAAGGTGATGGTTTGGAAAGCTGTTGGTGTCGACTAAAAGATGGGGTTTGGGAATGTTTAATCTTTTGACTAAAAAAAAAACACAAGGAGGGATTTAATGGTTTAATATGTGATGACTATTATGGGAATGCATGAAGCCATTTTTATAGTTGAAGTTTAGAGTCCTAAACACATTACAATTACTAGGATTTGCTTGGTGATCAAGAATGGATTAGGATTAGAAGACAAGTAATTAGATTTAGGCTAGGATTAGGAATGACTTAATGATCAAGTCTTTTATTATTTATTTATTTTATTTTATTTATATATATATATTCTAGCCGAATTTTATTAATACATATTTTTTTATATATATAATGTATATATATATATATCTTTTACAAATAACTTAGTTAATTATTTTAATTTATCACTTTATAAGTTTATTACATAATTGTATATATTTATATATATACATAATAGTTTGATTAGGGTTAGGGTTTAATGTTTGATATTAAATGGTATTAGGGTTTAGTATTTAATGTATGGGGTTAGGTTTAGGGTTTTAAATTATATTAGGGTTTTAGTATCAATTACTCCTTTTATTATATCTGAATAACAACCCTAGTTATAATGTAAAAACAAATGATGAACTCTAGGGCATTTCTGTCAATTCATGAAGGAAAAATTGAGGGTTGTTATAGTACTTCCCCGTTAATTTAAACTTCGTCCCGAAGTTTCAGGTAGACTTCTTGGTTGCATTAGCGTTTGAGAAAAGAGAGAAGAGGAATATTTTCATTTAATTTAGTCTTCACATTCCCGGGTATACTCAGGGCCTTCGCGTGAATTCCAACGGATCTTTATTATAGAAATATTGTTTTGTTTCAAGCGTTTAAATCTTACGATCCATAACCTCTACAGGTACTGCATTTTATTATCAATGTGGAGGTCATCGAAAGGGATAACAAGAGTGTCATCTGACAAGGTGATATTTTAGTCGTACAAGCATTTCGGTAAGTTGGATACCTGAAATGTGCAACGAACATTACTAAGTTTATTTGAAACCTTGAGCGTTTATGTCGCCATTAGGTCAGACAATCAGAGAGGAGTACGTGGAGATCACAGTCATGAAATTTGATTTATGGCTTGTGGTTGTTACGGATAGTATTAATTGTTAAAAGGTAATCATAGACATGATGTCTTTGGTTTTCAAGAAATGCCTAACATGAATAGACGAAACGAGATGCCAGCCGAGGGGTCATTAATCTGGCTTATGTGCAAAGCAAGCCATGATTACTAAAATGCCCTCAAAAATGGTCTTGTGGAAAAGATGTTGTCCAATATATTACAATACATGTGAACTTATCCTTGGAAGAAATTTTAGAGGCACACTGTCGAATGTAACTTTATGATTATGATTTTCCGTTAGGTCGAAACAGAGGTCGAACCCTTATCTAGGTTAATCATCTAGTTGCAACCAACGAAGAGAGATATTGGAGTAAACAAATAAATGTCATATACATTTAAGGTAACTCCTTTAAGGAAGATAGCGAGGATCATAAGTCATATTTCTGATAGGAATCCGCACGAAAGGTGTGATATCTTAATGAGAAAGACGTTCTTGCACAGATGGCAAGTCGATCTAGGATTCTCTTATGAGTTTAAGTGCGGATGAGAAGAAATGGGAATCAGAATAGTTTTTACTAGGTGAGAAAATCTCCAAAAATGATTTCTTGTACCACAAAATACAGAATTATAGAATTGATGTTCACGAGGGTGCTGTGGTTTAACCGTGAGATATTAGAAGTAAAATCTTCTCAACGGTCAACCTCAAAAGGGGAAAAGTTGTCGAGAACATAGAGTTTTGAGTGATGAACTTAATGTGAAGTTTCAAAGGGCAAGAGGAATTGTGATTACTACATGGTGTAAAATAATACGAAAATTTTATATAAACAGGTATTGAAAATTTTTACAGAAATTCGAGTCGTTTAGGGTGACAATTTAAAAAAAAAAACGAAGTTCTTAGTAAAACTAGAGTTATGTACAACATGTACTATTTTACGTAAAATATCTTTTAAATAAAAGAATTGATTTATAAAAATCAAAGTATAATTTTATATGTACTAGTCAAAAATAGGTAAAGGTAAATTTTATTTATTTTATTATATAAACATATACGATTCATAAAATTTGCACGAATGGTAGTAAAAAAAATTAATTTCATAAAATTTTTGAGAGGATCGCACAGTAAAATAGTGTATGTAAAATTTTTGGTAACAGAATTTTCGTATTTCGGAGGTTACGAGTTGAAAACAGATTGATAAAGGTCGGGTGAAGGTATTTGAAAATTTTGGGTTATTTTTAAGCAAAAATGTTACGAGGTAATGAAATCTATTGTATTTAAATACGGCTATTGTCTATTATTAGGGCGTATGTTCTTAGAAATTCAAAATGTTCATGTACAAAGCTGTTGCTGACAAGTGAGATATGAATGATAGAGCATGAGAACGTGATAGTGAATGTGGTGTTTATAATATCTTCGTTTGAATATTCAAATGAAAATCTTACGAGTGGTTGTCGCTTATCTTTGACGGGTTTCCTAATGGATTTATGAAAATCTACACTAGGAGCGTAATTGTAGATAACAGGAGGCATGCTTCGAAGAAGTTTCAGGGGGTGTCACTTCAGTTCACTTAAGAACATGCATCCTTCCCTCCAGCGGGGATGTGATAATTAAGCGTCAAAGATAAAGAGATAAGTTGTTTAAGAAAGAAAGAATGCAAAGCTTTACAACTTTTATGGCATAGGAGAATTTGTTAATCTACTCATAGGTATGAGATAGATAGTTTGATCGTAATGATCTCTTCGTATATATATAAATCAGATGATAACTACCCTTCATGTAATAACATTGAGATTTTTGAATTAATGTATTGGGAATTTTTCTTTGATTCACTTTCTATTCCATATGTCATGATATTGGAATTTCTATATGAATTACCGTAATATAATCACGTCGGCCAAGCGTCATTATATTTCACTAATTCATATTTCCATTCCAAGGTCACTCCATAAGGTCAGGACACGTGATCGAACTTAGATAGTTGACGTGGGAATGTTGAGTCATGAGTGACATCCCTTGGTTTCACCAACCGAGATGGTCTTGTAACTCGCGCGAGTCAAAGAATACTTTGAATCACCATGGCGGAGTCAGGTCATAAAGATATGTTTGGATATGATAACAATCACATATTAGCTGATCCTTCAGAGTCGGGATCATACAAGATCGTAGGGTTTTGGCTTGACATCCTTAGGAAAGGATACATAATGTCAGAAGAGATAAAAGCATGTAGTAAGATGGATTGGCAGTATAAAGATTAAGGGAAAGCACTTAAAACTAAGGCAGGAAAGGTTATGGACCTAAAGATTGCTGAGGCACCCTCATAAGGCACACATAGAATGCAATCCTGGTTCTCTATAACAAGCCTTGGCTCTCCTAAATTACATAATGAGATAGGTATGGTGGCATTCTATTGTTGGAACACAAGTAGGTTATGGCCCTTATTCTAAGAGTCAGACGTGTAAGTATAGTTCCTATAGCAAAGTATTTCTAAAGATTTGAATGGTATAGGAGTTCTAGGCAAAACAAATATAAGTGAACTTAATACACATAATCTAGAATGTAATGCAAATAATCAATGCAAATGAACAACTCGGTTATAGACTAGACTCACTAATGCATCCTAACTATTCATGTTAGTCACACTAATGTAACCTAGTTCCCTATAACCAGAGCTCTGATACCAACTGTAACACCCCACCAAAATCACCATTGACGTGGATGTTATCTCTGGTCCCAGTGCTCGGCTTGACTTCTAAGTAACAGCAGAGTTCTACAGCGGAAGCAATATATCTAAGTACCTGAGACAAAACATGATTAAAAGTGTCAAACAAAATGGTTGAGTGAACAACATAGGTTTAATAGTTATAACAAGTTTTAGACCACAAGATTTAAATAAGCGGTTTAATCAGTTCGGTAGTAGTGCTGGTGTATATGATATCGATACTAACCATTAGTTACCCTAAACACATCACGTTCGTGTCGTTCATCGTTATTATGTATCCATTGACCAGCGGTCATCCGGATAGAGACGTCACCCTCAATAGCGCTATCACAATAACTAAGCTTACCAAATTCCAGTAATTAACGATATCATGGTAGGGATTAAGCATGAATCAAAGCATGTTAGCAAACAGTTTGAACTGATCAAAATAAAGTTTGAGTACTTGTGTCTAAGCGTAAAACAGTTTAAAAGCAAGCATGTGTCTCACCCCAAAGTTATAAAATAAGTAATAGAGAAACAGTTAAAAAGTGGGGCTATGGAGTTCACCTTAGTAGCAGATAGATGTTCCACGCAAGTAAATTGATCGGAGTGTTGAACACGAAGATCTCAACCTAGAGATATAATGTTCAATTAATTAATGTCTAATAGACATAAAGTTTATTTATTAATATAGTAGACTATATTAACAGTGACTGTTACCGAGAATAGTTATGTTTATACGAATGATAATATATTTAGTGTTATAAAGTGTTACTATATAATTAAGTGTATAAGTTATACTTAATAATAGTATTATTAATTACTTCAATTATTCAACTATTATGTAAGTTATTATTATATGTTACGTATATAATTATATCTATGTGATACATACATATATATACATTCTTTATTATTATCATACATGTATGTATTTATAACTATATGATATATATAGTAGGTATATGTGTTACATATATAATAGTGTAAGATAGTACATATACATATACTTATTACTTTTTCTTACTATTTACTAACTTTATAACTTACATGATACACCTTGATACATACATACACACGTACATATACATACATATATACACATACAATGGATAAATGTACACACATACGTATGCATGCATGCATGTGTGTTATTATCATTATTCTTTTACTAATCCACTTTCAAACTATTAACACTAATCTTTATTTATACACATAAAATCATACCCTTTTTATTTTACTAATCACATTTAAGTTTATAACCTTTTATCATAATACATCAAATTTTCATAACCTATATCATACTCATTAATTATATTAGTATTCATCCCGTATTATTATATTTTTTTACTTACATGATCTAAATTCATATTCATAAACCTTACCCTTATTAACCATAAACTTTTAACCTTATCAACTAGTTCCATGATCAATTTATAACCATACTTAATCAGATTATCTAGTTCACATCTTTAATTATTCATCTTATTTCTAACCTTTTTATCATTATTCAAGTTACTTTGATTATATTAACCTTATAAATTTATTAATCTTCATCACTTCAATATCTTAATTTTTTGATCATATTCATAATCAATAACTATAACTAATAACATAATAATTAAAACAAATTAAGAGTATGATTAGTTATAGACTTTAGGGATACCTTAGGTGTTTAAGATCAAAAAAAAGGGTGTTGATTGGAACTGAAACAAGAGCTGAGTTCACAGCAAAAAATCATGATCAAGAAACGGGTTTTGGGTCTTTTCTGGTCACGACAGAAAACAGCAAACAGCGGGAAAAACGCAGCAACAATCACTACCCAAACGAAGGACTTTTGGGTCTGTTTTGTCACGCAAGAACCAGCAGGAACCAGATGGCAAAAACACAGCTACACAGGTCGATCTTGGGCTATTCTTGATCACGATTTATAGCAGGATAAAAAAACTGTTTTGGTGGTCGAAAAGTACAGCAGAAACAGCAGCAATTTAGGGGCTGTTTTAGTTGCATAGAAACAGCAGGAAGGGCTGTTAGTGGTGGCGAAATTACACAGCAACAAAGGCTGTGAATATGGCGAGTTACAGCAGGGTAGTTGCAGGTTTTTGTGGGCTATTTTGAACGAGCAGGGTGAGGTTGTTGAGGGCTATTTTAGTCGATTAAGGTGATGGTTTGGAAGGCTGTTGGTGTCGACTAAAAGATGGGGTTTGGGAATGTTTAATCTTTTGACTAAAAAAAAACACAAGGAGGGATTTAATGGTTTAATATGTGATGACTATTATGGGAATACATGAAGCCATTTTTATAGTTGAAGTTTAGAGTCCTAAACACATTACAATTACTAGGATTTGCTTGGTGATCAAGAATGGATTAGGATTAGAAGACAAGTAATTAGATTTAGGCTAGGATTAGGAATGACTTAATGATCAAGTCTTTTATTATTTATTTATTTTATTTTATTTATATATATATATTCTAGCCGAATTTTATTAATACATATTTTATATATATATATATAATGTATATATATATATCTTTTACAAATAACTTAGTTAATTATTTTAATTTATCACTTTATAAGTTTATTACATAATTGTATATATTTATATATATACATAATAGTTTGATTAGGGTTAGGGTTTAATGTTTGATATTAAATGGTATTAGGGTTTAGTATTTAATGTATGGGGTTAGGTTTAGGGTTTTAAATTATATTAGGGTTTTAGTATCAATTACTCCTTTTATTATATCTGAATAACAACCCTAGTTATAATGTACAAACAAACGATGAACTCTAGGGCATTTCTGTCAATTCATGAAGGAAAAATTGAGGGTTGTTATAACCACAATATCCACACTTCATCATACCCTTCGGACTAACCGACCATTAAGTCCGTCACCGGCTCACTGGTCATCTTTACCCGTCTATCACTTAAGAGCAACAAGATTCGCTTACCCGTCACTTCATAAGAAGTATTCATCACAATGCTCTCAAAATTCGACTTTCGCAATCGTCGAATTACTATCACCCTTCGATCACTATTATAACCTCCGCTGCTTCCAAGGGTATCTCAAGGACACCCTAAGCACAAAGTGATCACACCATTACCGGAGTTGAACATTACACTAGCAGGTATAAAAAGGTACCTGACGCAGTGTCATGCAGACTCCCACCACAATCAACCGAATTTTAGAAACTCGATCTTTAGGTTTCGTACACTCGATGTCACCCATCTCTTCACAATAATGACCCGAAGTCATACCCACCCGACAAACCTTACGGTTTATTGTCTTATGAAATTTACTAGCGATCACACACTGCCCGCAACTCCACAAGGCCAAACGATATAGCCTAATGAAGCCCTTTATCTAACACTAAGGAGATGCTTGAAAACACCAAGTCTTACACCCTTCCGCACATCGACACATCCACCGCTACAAGGAATATTCCGTTAGGAATGTTACCCTATAATCCGCAACACACTAACACAGTCATCGTTATACGGGTCTCACTCCCATGAGTTTAACGACCCGAAGATTCCTCGATTCGCCAATTTTCAAGGCGACTCACAACTAGAATCCTAGAACGATTCTCTAACCACACACTCTACCGAGTGTAACTCAAAATTAAAATCATTAGACTTGTCGCATTCCACTACATAATTCAAGTCCTCGTTGCACACACACAAACGTAAATCGATCTTCCTAGTTACGATGGGTATCTAAAACCAATAACAATCCCAACAGTGCACCCACTACTTAGGGTGACTAAGCACGCACCAAACTTGTGAGTTGGCTCACTCACTTAACTACCCAGACCCACCGTAACACTTCCCGACTCGTAATGAACCCGATGTGACTACAAGCACATCACCCGAGATAACCATATCCTAGGAACCAAATAAAAGATTCCTTATTTATCCCGAATATACCCCAACCATGCCACGTTTCCTCCGCTCGGTACTCGTCATGTCATGCTTGGTGTCAAGATACACTTTCGTAATAATGGTGATCGGTCACTATTACAAATGCGTACCTTACCAATTTCACATGGTCACGCAAAGTACTTTATCCGGACTGACGCAACATTCACACAAAATAACACGCGATATTTCCTAGTACCCGAATGACCAAAGTCCTTACCGCGAACTTGATCACTCAAACTGCCAAGTATTCGAATCTCTCCAATAGATTCGTCCCTAGGACACCGCACGAAATAGATACTTGTATATATATACCTATATACAATATAAATACTAATTGTACACAAGTACACCGCAACAACAAGTCAACCTACAACCTAGGTGACTATCACTAAAACAACGTCCAAGTTCAACTACTTACATTAGGCACTAGCAGTCTAAGGCACTAATTTACTCACGAAATAAGGCCCCACATAATTCCACATTGGACAAGCACTAGTCCTAGTTAGTTACCTACTCTAAGGCACTAACAAATCTTAATCCGACCCGTATTCCTACAAGTCCCGCAAATAACGCACAACGGCCAATAAGTCTAAGACTAGGCACCTATTCCAAGGTCACCTAATTCCCTTAGACTATGCTCTGATACCACTTGTAACAACCCAACATCGTTTTACCAAATACGCGCCTAAATTTTTTTTTTTATGAGACAGTGCATCTGGACGGCGTCCAGTATTGAAAGACAGGACGGCGTCCCAAGCATTTGGACGGCGTCCAAATGAACTAAAGTGGACTGATCAGTTTTTATTTACAAGCGGGCGAAAAACCCGCTCCCCGACACTTTTAAACGTAACCAATTTCACAATATGTCATATTAAGTAACATTAAGAGATTTCCACAATAAAAAAATAAGTTTTACAACACCGGGCCCGCAATGACCCGTTTTACAAATAATGTAGCGATTTCGACCCATTTATCTCTTTAGACAGATTAGGACTCTACAACCCAACCCGATACCATGAGCATAATCCCGGGGACTACCATATCCCCAATCCGCATTCATACATCCAAAAGCTACCCATCGAGCCCTAGCGCTCCTATGCATCTAGCTTAACAAACTAGCTAGCTTCAAACCACAATACCTGTAAAAAGGTAAACAACGAGAGGGGTAAGCCGAGGCTTAGTGAATGCAATAATTATACATATACATATATAATATACCTACTTGCAAGCACTTACACAAATACCTCATACACGCTAGCAAATCACATAGCATACCAATGCAAAGTATAACTCTAAATTCTCCAAGACCACAAGCTAGCACAACGATAACATATATATATATATATATATATATATATATATATATATATATATATATATATATATATATATATATATATATATATATATAGCTCGAATAATATAATATGTTACACTACAACACGTCACCATGGTCAACCAATAACACGAGGGAATGGTACTTCGAATTTTCCACCGGTGTTCATAACAACCGTTAGTGTACAACGAAATATATCACTAATCCCTAGGCTATTTGGACAACGAAATATCCGTTCAGAGCAATCATTAGTGTACAACGAAATATATCACTAACTCTTGGTCGGTTTGGACAACGAAATGTCCATCGTTAGTGTACAACGAAATATATCACTAACTCTTGGGCAATTTGGACAACAAAATATCCATCGTTAGTGTACAACGAAATATATCACTAACTCTTGGTGGTATAGACAACGCATACCCGGCCCCTCTCCCGCCCTACAAATAGATACATTATATACACACATGTATAATCATTCCACTCACCTCGAGATGCCCGCACAAGTCATAATGTAAGTCGTCTCCAAACTCAACCGAGCAAGCTTTTACCTATAATACGCATATAGATATACTCACAATCAACACACATTCCCTACAAGAGAATTCGACACCAACACCCTTAACCGAGGGTTTATACCTACCGCCACAAATCGTCCATTTAGACACCTAAAGTGGACTTCACCAATTACCACTACGGGTGGTAATTCCGACCCATTCAAAGTCAACCCAATTTGACATAAGTCCCAAAAATATCTTTAATCACTAACGACTAGTGATTTACTTTCCAAAACACCGTTTAACACTTTAATCAAACCTTTATATACACGGTTCATAAATTCTCGACCTCATGACTTAGTTTGACAACACTTTGAGGTTAACACCCATTTTGACTAACTAACATGTTCCTCAAGAACATCAAAACACTATCACACTATAATTTTAGTGATTTAACACCCAATCCATGAAAAACACTTCCAAATTCGTCATCAAACCCTAACCCGCCAATAACGGGTCAAAACCCATCTAATAACCACAACAAACCCATTTCATAACTATACAAAGGTTTCTAACAAAATCAAGCTCAAACCCTAAATTGAATATCAAAATCAAATAATGAATTTCAGAGTTAGAACTTACCGACACTACCAAAATGTAGCCGTGAACGAGGTGAACAACATTAACTCCCGCGTCTTGACCCGATTTACCATTCTTCTTCCTCAAATGGAGCTCTCTCTCTCTAAGCTCCTCACTCTCTCTCTAGATGGAAATGGGTGGAAGAGGTGAAATGAGGATAGAGATAAGCATTGGGTCAGTTTTAGAGGCTCAAAACCGACCCCCAAGTGAAAAGACTCAAATACCCTTCATTAAAATATTGAAATTCCAACAGTTGGCCCGTCAGGCCATTTGGACGGCGTCCAAAATGGCTGGACGGCATCCAACCTTTCACTGGTGGACTGCGTCCCAAAATCTGGACGGAGTCCCACTGAACTGAGTCTGAAACCGAACTTGTTTTGGGCGTAACTTTCAAACCGTAGCTCCGTTTTTGATGAATCAAATATCGTTGGAAATGTAATGAGATTTACTATCTAATGGTAAGGTTTTAGAACATCAAATCCAACTTTATTTAGGATCCAAATATACACTTACATGCCTCGTATTTCGAATATCGTTCGAAATAACACGTAACTGAAAACGGGGTGTTACATATTAGGGGAACATCATATATCCCTAGAAACTTAGAAAAAAGAACCAAGTCCGAAGAAGAAGAAATGAGTGAGTCAGAATAAGAAAGTGGTAATCATGCGGTGTAATATATGTAATATAGTGTGCTTGTGCTTTATGATATATGTAAAAAAAAAAAATTGCTTGCATTGTTTAATAAGCATCTTTTATGAATCTAACCCTTGTCTATTTTACAGTATAAAAACACAAAATGGATGTTAAGGATAGGCGACCAAATATTTTAGAAGACCTACCCGAAGACATGATTGATGAAATCTTGTCTAAAGTCGGTCAGGATTCGTCAGCACAATTATTTACGACGAAATTAGTTTGTAGAACATTTGAAGAATATTTCAAGCATGCCTTAGTTTATAAAAGGCTTTCATTTGAAAGATGGGGTATATCCCATTGGGGAAACCATAAGTTACGCCGTGTTTACTTTCAAGCATATAATGCGGGGAACCCGAATGCAATGTTACGCTACGGGTTAAGAACTTATTTTGACTCGACATATCCAAACATAGGACTTCATGCCTTAGAAAGAGCTCCTAACATGCAACATATAGAAGCATGTTACGCTTACGAATTAGTAATGTTCGCTTCTCACCAAAGCGAGAAAAAGAACATAGGATTACAACTATTGAATAAAACATTTTCACAACTGACGGATTCGGTAATTGGGGTGAGAAATAAGGTTTCTAGGTTGCTACAAAACTGTTAGACATTACGTAACCCTCGTCCTTTTGACGACGTTACAACACGTTGTCTTGCTAACTGTCACAACGGTTATGTTCCACAAGACCAAGGATGGGAAGTAGTATTAGTAAAACCAGAATGCATGACTTGTTTCTGGACGTATGAATTACGTGTCTTTATTGCCTTTGCGGAACGCCTTGCGCATTAACTAGAATTATCTTCGCAACTACTTTATATCAAAGTTTTTATGTGCTATATTTCATGCTATATGTAAAATAGCGGTATTGTAAGTTTGCAAGTTATTGTATAAAAGTTTGAATATGAAATTTTTTTTTGTGATTAGTTTTTCATATAGAATTGTAGTTGTTGAAATGGTATAGTAGCTACTAAGTATGAACTTAACGGGTAGGTACTACCCGAATTAAAAATTATAAAATGCTAATATGAAGAAAGAGCTTTTATAAATAAGTTCATATTATGCTACGAAATACTATTTGTAGTGACCCGAACTTTTCCATGTTTATATATATATATATTAAATGAAATTGTTATTTACATGATTAAGTGTTTCCAACATATTAAGCAATCAAACTTGTTAAGACTTGATTAATTGAAATAGGTTTCATATAGACAATTGACCACCCAAGTTGACCGGTGATTCACGAACGTTAAAACTTGTAAAAACTATATGATGACATATATATGGTTATATATATAGTTAACATGATATTATGATAAGTAAACATATCATCAAGTATATTAATAATGAACTACATATGTAAAAATAAGACTACTAACTTAATGATTTTGAAACGAGACATATATGTAACGATTATCGTTGTAACGACATTTAATGTATATATATCATATTAAGAGATATGCGTACATCATAATATCATGATAATATAATAATTTAAAATCTCATTTGATATTATAAACATTGGGTTAACAACATTTAACAAGATCGTTAACCTAAAGGTTTCAAAACAACACTTACATGTAACGACTAATGATGACTTAACGACTCAGTTAAAATGTATATACATGTAGTGTTTTAATATTTATTCATACACTTTTGAAAGACTTCAAGACACTTATTAAAATACTTCTACTTAACAAAAATTCTTACAATTACATCCTCGTTCAGTTTCATCAACAATTCTACTCGTATGCACCCGTATTCGTACTCGTACAATACACAGCTTTTAGATGTATGTACTATTGGTATATACACTCCAATGATCAGCTCTTAGCAGCCCATGTGAGTCACCTAATACATGTGGGAACCATCATTTGACAACTAGCATGAAATATCTCATAAAATTACAAAAATATGAGTAATCATTCAAGACTTATTTACATGAAAACAAAATTACATATCCTTTATATCTAATTCATACACCAACGACCAAAAACACCTAAAAACACTTTCATTCTTCAATTTTAGTCATCTAATTGATCTCTCTCAAGTTCTATCTTCAAGTTCTAAGTGTTCTTCATAAATTCTACAAGTTCTAGTTTCATAAAATCAAGAATACTTCCAAGTTTGCTAGCTTACTTCCAATCTTGTAGAGTGATCATCCAACCTCAAGAAATCTTTCTTATTTACAGTAATATATCTTTCTAATACAAGGTAATACTCATATTCAAACTTTGATTCAATTTCTATAACTATAACAATCTTATTTCGAGTGAAAATCTTACTTGAACTGTTTTCGTGTCATGATTCTGCTTCAAGAACTTTCAAGCCATCCAAGGATCCTTTGAAGCTAGATCCATTTTTCTCATTTCTAGTAGCTTTATACAGAAAACTTGAGGTAGTAATAATGTTCATAACATCATTCGATTCATACATATAAAGCTATCTTATTCGAAGGTTTAAACTTGTAATCACCAGAACATAGTTTAGTTAATTCTAAACTTGTTCGCAAACAAAAGTTAATCATTCTAACTTGACTTTTAAAATCAACTAAACACATGTTATATATCTATATGATATGCTAACTTAATGATTTAAAACCTGGAAACACGAAAAAACACCGTAAAACCGGATTTACGCCGTCGTAGTAACACCGCGGGCTGTTTTGGGTTAGTTAATTAAAAACTATGATAAACTTTGATTTAAAAGTTGTTCTTCTGGGAAAATAATTTTTCTTATGAACATGAAACTATATCCAAAAATCATGGTTAAACTCAAAGTGGAAGTATGTTTTCTAAAATGGTCATCTAAACGTCGTTATTTCGACTGAAATGACTACCTTTACAAAAACGACTTGTAACTTATATTTTTGACTATAAACCTATACTTTTTCTATTTAGATTCATAAAATAGAGTTCAATATGAAACCACAGAAATTTGATTCACTCAAAACGGATTTAAAATGAAGAAGTTATGGGTAAAACAAGATTGGATAATTTTTCTTGTTGTAGCAACGTGAAAATTGGTAACAAATCTATATTAATCATATCCTAGCTAACTTATATTGTATTATACATGTATTCTAATATATTATGTAATCTGGGGATACCATACACACGTATGCAAATGTTTTGACATATCATATCGACCCATGTGTATATATTATTTGGAACAACCATAGACACTCTATATGCAGTAATGTGGGAGTTAGCTATACAGGGTTGAAGTTGATTCCAAAAATATATATACTTTGAGTTGTGATCTAGCCTGAGACGTGTATACACTGGTTGTGGATCGATTCAAGATAATATATATCAATTTTTTTCTGTACATCTAACGTTGGACAACTAGTTGTAGGTTACTAACGAGGACAGCTGACTTAATAAACTTAAAACATCAAAATGTATTAAAAGTGTTGTAAATATATTTTGAATATACTTTGATATATATGTACATATTTGTTATAGGTTCGTGAATCGACCAGTGGCCAAGTCTTACTTCCCGACGAAGTAAAAATCTGTGAAAGTGAGTTATAGTCCCACTTTTAAAATCTAATATTTTCGGGATGAGAATACATGCAGGTTTTATAAATGATTTACAAAATAAACACAAGTACGTGAAACTACATTCTATGGTTGAATTATCGAAATCGAATATGCCCCTTTTTATTAAGTCTGGTAATCTAAGAATTAGGGAACAGACACCCTAATTGACGCGAATCCTAAAGATAGATCTATTGGGCCTAACAAACCCCATCCAAAGTACCGGATGCTTTAGTACTTCGAAATTTATATCATATCCGAAGGGTGTCCCGGAATGATGGGGATATTCTTATATATGCATCTTGTTAATGTCGGTTACCATGAATGATTTTTATCTCTATGTATGGGATGTATATTGAAATATGAAATCTTGTGGTCTATTGTTACGATTTGATATATATAGGTTAAACCTATAACTCACCAACATTTTTGTTGACGTTTAAAGCATGTTTATTCTCAGGTGAATATTAAGAGCTTCCGCTGTTGCATACTAAAATAAGGACAAGATTTGAAGTCCATGTTTGTATGATATTATGTAAAAACTGCATTCAAGAAACATATTTCGATGTAATATATTTCTATTGTAAACCATTATGTAATGGTCGTGTGTAAATAGTATATTTTAGATTATCATTATTTGATAATCTACGTAATGCTTTTGAAACCTTTATTGATAAAATAAAGGTTATGGTTGTTTTAAAAATGAATGCAGTCTTTGAAAAACGTCTCATATAGAGGTCAAAACCTCGCAACGAAATCAATTAATATGAAACGTTTATAATCAATATGAATGGGACATTTCACTATTGACTACTCTTGATATTCTATATGATTAACTCATTTCTTTTGGCTATTTTTGAAGGAAATGGCACCAACTACTCGACATACCATGAGTATGAGCGAAGAAGAGTTCCGTACCTTTCTTGCTGCGAACATAGCCGCAGTGCAGGCTGCGATGCATAATAACAACAATAACTCTGAAACTAGCAACGGAACAAATGTCACAAGAACTCGTGGCGGATGCTCCTACAAAGAATTCACTGCCTGCAAACCGCTAGAATTCGATGGAACCGAGGGCCCAATTGAATTAAAACGGTGGACTGAAAAGGTCGAATCAGTGTTTGCCATAAGTAAGTGTGCTGAAGAAGACAAAGTGAAATACGCTACGCATACCTTCACAGGTGCGGCGTTAACATGGTGGAACACCTACCTCGAGCAGGTGGGACAAGATGTTGCTTACGCACTACTGTGGTCAGCATTCAAGCACTTGATAAACGAAAAGTACTGTCCCAGAAACGAGGTCAATAAGCTCAAGGCGGAGCTTAGAGGATTACAAATGCAAGGTTTCAACATTACCACGTACGAACGAAGATTCACAGAGTTGTGCTTATTGTGTCCAAGAGCGTTCGAGGATGAAGAAGAGAAGATCGACGCGTTTGTGAAAGGGTTACCATAAAGAATCCAAGAAGATATGAGTACAAACGAGCCAGCCTCCATACAAAAGGCAAGTCGAATGGCTCACAAGCTCATAAATCAGATCGAAGGAAGAATGAAAAAGCAAGCGACCAAAGAGGTCAACACGAAACAACTCAAGAGAAAGTGGGAGGAAACCGGTGGCATGAGTCACCAATACAACAACAATCACAACCACAATCGCAATAACTATCCCAACAACCGCAACATCAATCATAACCACAAACGCACCCTTTTTCGCAATAACAACTGTTTCAACAACAATAACAACCGCAACAACAATAACAATCCCAATAACAATTTCAATAACAACAATGGCAACAACAATCAGAACAATAAATGTCAAAGATGTGAAGAGAATCACCAAGGTTTCTGCACGACATTTTGCACCAAGTGTAAAAGAAATGGTCATAGTGCGACAAAGTGTGAGGCCTACGGACCAAAGTTTAACAGAATCAAAAGAACAAACAATGTCGGAATAGATAATGCTGCCATAGTTTGCTTTGCATGTGGAAAACCGGGTCACTTTAGTAGAAATTTCCCGAATCAGGGAATACCAATGGGCAGGGCCGCGGAAGAGTTTTCAATATTAATGCGGCAAAAGCACAGAAAGACCCGGAGCTTGTTACGGGTACGTTTCTTATTGACGATAAACCTGCTTATGTTTTATTTGATTCGGGTGCGGATAAAAGCTATATGAGTAGAGATTTTTGTACTAAATTAAACGGTCCATTGACGCCTATGAATAATAAATTTTTACTCGAATTAGCAAACTGTAACTTAATGTCAGTAGATAAAATATGTCGGAATCGTGAAATTAAACTGGTTGGCGAAATATTTAAGATTAATTTGATACCAGTAGTGTTAGGGAGTTTTGATGTGATAATCAGCATGGACTGGATGAAAAAGGAGAGAGCAGAGGTCGTGTGTTACGAAAATGTGATTCGCATTGTACGAGAAGAAGGAAAACCTTTAATGGTGTACGGAGAAAAGAGCAACGCGAAGTTAAATCTTATTAGTAACCTGAAGGCGCAAAAACTAATAAGAAAAGGTTGCTATGCCATTTTAGCACATGTCGAGAAGGTGCAAACCGAAGAAAAGAACATCAATGATGTTCCCGTCGCAAAAGAATTTCCCGACGTATTTCCAAAAGAATTATCGGGACTGCCTCCACATCGATCCGTTGAATTTCAAATAGATCTTGTACCAGGAGCTGCACCAATAGCTCGTGCTCCATACAGACTCGCACCCAGCGAAATGAAGGAACTCCAAAGCCAATTACAAGAACTTTTGGAGCGCGGTTTCATTCGACCAAGCACATCACCATGGGGAGCACCGGTGTTGTTTGTCAAGAAGAAGGATGGTTCGTTCAGATTGTGTATCGACTATAGAGAGTTGAATAAACTTACCATCAAGAACCATTATCCACTACCGAGGATCGACGACTTATTTGATCAACTACAAGGCTCGTCAGTTTATTCAAAGATTGATTTACGTTCCGAGTATCATCAAATGCGGGTGAAGGAGGACGATATTCCGAAGACTGCTTTCAGAACGCGTTACGGTCATTACGAGTTTATGGTCATGCCGTTTGGTTTAACTAATGCACCAGCTGTGTTCATGGATCTCATGAACCGAGTGTGTGGACCATATCTTGACAAGTTTGTCATTGTTTTCATCGATGACATACTTATTTACTCAAAGAATGATCAAGAGCATGAAGAACATTTGAGAAAAGTGCTAGAGTTGTTGAGGAAAGAAAAACTGTACGCTAAGTTTTCAAAGTGTGCATTTTGGTTGGAAGAAGTTCAATTCCTCGGTCACATAGTAAACAAAGAAGGTATTAAGGTGGATCCGGCAAAGATTGAAACTGTTGAAAAGTGGAAAACCCCGAAAACTCCGAAACATATACGCCAATTTTTAGGATTGGCCGGTTACTACTAGGGATGACAATGGATACCCGATCCAGTGGATATCCATCCGATCCACCCGATTATTCGTGGATATGGATGATCTAAATGGATATGGATATGGATGTGGATGAAAAAAATCATCCATGGATGAACCCGCTTTCACCCGAAATAACTAAATATATAAATTTATCACTCAAATTAGTATCATTTATGTAGTGATATTTCATTAATTATATTCATATTCATCTTTTTTTATATTTTCTCTAAAAATGTAACTTTCTTCTTATATTTTGTTTTGTTTAAATAATCAAATGTATTTATCGTACTTTGGTGGTTCAAATGTGATTCCATGTAACTAAAAGTAAGCAACTTATATGTCGATATCTTTACACGTTTAATATGTTATCTATTGAATATTTGTTATATAGATTAGTAAAATGTGACTTTCGGTCGCATAAACTATTAAAAATATCACTTTTGATCGTATATAGTGAACCACCATTTATAATTGTTAAAAATAAAATAAATTTAAACGGATATGGATAATTATCCATTAACCCGCTTCACCCGACGGATATGGATATGGATGGATGAAAAGTAAAAATAAATAAATGGATATGGATATGGATACGGCCTCACCCGATCCATATCCGATCCATTACCATCCCTAGTTACTACAGAAGATTCATCCAAGACTTTTCCAAAATAGCAAAACCCTTGACTGCATTAACGCATAAAGAGAAGAAATTTGAATGGAAGGATGAACAAGAGAAAGCGTTTCAATTGTTGAATAAAAAGTTAACTACGGCACCTATATTGTCATTGCCGGAAGGGAATGATGATTTTGTGATATATTGTGACGCCTCAAAGCAAGGTCTTGGCTGTGTATTAATGCAACGAACGAAGATAATTGCTTATGCATCTAGACAATTGAAGATTCACGAGCAAAATTATACGACTCACGATTTGGAATTGGGCGCTGTTGTTTTTGCATTAAAGATGTGGAGGCATTACTTATATGGGGTCAAAATTATTATATATACCGATCACAAAAGTTTCCAACATATATTTAATCAGAAACAACTAAACATGAGACAACGTAGGTGGATTGAGTTGTTAAATGACTACAATTTTGAAATTCGTTACCACCCGGGAAAGGCAAATGTGGTAGCCGATGCCTTGAGCAGAAAGGACAGGGAACCTATTCGAGTAAAAGCTATGAATATAATTATTCGTACTAACCTTACTACTCAAATAAAGGAGGCGCAACAAGGAGTTTTAAAAGAAGAAAATTTGAAAAAGGAAATACCCAAAGGATCGGAGAAACATCTTAATGTTCAAGAAGACGGAACTCGGTATAGGGCTGAAAGAATTTGGGTACCAAAGTTTGGAGATGTGAGAGAAGTGGTACTTAAGGAAGCACATAAAACCAGATATTCAATACATCCCGGAGCGGGAAAGATGTACAAGGACCTCAAGAAACATTTCTGGTGGCCGGGTATGAAAGCCGATATTGCGAAATATGTAGGAGAATGTTTGACGTGTTCTAAGGTCAAAGCTGAACATCAGAAACCATCAAGTCTACTTCAACAACCCGAAATCCCAGAATGGAAATGGAAAAACATTACCATGGATTTCATTACTAAATTGCCAAGGACTGCAAGTGGTTATGATACTATTTGGGTAATAGTCGATCGTCTCACCAAGTCAGGGCATTTTCTACCAATGAGAGAAGATGAAAAAATGGAGAAGTTGGCGCGATTGTACTTGAAAGAAGTTGTTTCCAGACATGGAATACCCGTCTCTATTATCTCTGATAGGGATGACAGATTTGTTTCAAGGTTCTGGCAAATGTTACAACAAGCATTAGGGACTCGTCTAGATATGAGTACTGCCTATCATCCACAAACTGATGGGCAGAGTGAAAGAACGATACAAATGCTTAAAGACATGCTACGAGCATGTGTTATTGATTTTGAAAACAGTTGGGATCGACATCTACCATTAGCAGAGTTTTCCTACAACAACAGTTACCATTCGAGTATTGAGATGGCGCCGTTTGAAGCACTTTATGGTAGAAAGTGCAGGTCTCCGATTTGTTGGAATGAAGTGGGGGATAGACAAATTACGGGTCCAGAAATTATTCAAGAAACTACCGAGAAAATCATTCAAATTCAACAACGATTGAAAACCGCCCAAAGTCGACAAAAGAGTTACGCGGACCTTAAAAGAAAAGATATAGAATTTTAAATTAGAGAGATGGCCATGCTTAAAGTTGCACCTTGGAAAGGCGTTGTTCGATTTGGTAAACGGGAGAAACTAAATCCAAGGTACATTGGGCCATTTAAGATTATTGATCGTGTCGGACCAGTAGCTTACCGACTTGAGTTACCTCAACAACTCGCGACTGTACATAACACTTTCCACGTCTCGAATTTGAAGAAATGTTTTGCTAAAGAAGATTTCACTATTCCGTTAGACGAAATCCAAATCAACGAAAAACTTCAATTCATTGAAGAACCCGTCGAAATAATGGATAGTGAGGTTAAAAGACTTAAGCAAAATAAAATAAAAATCGTTAAGGTTCGATGGAATGCTCGTAGAGGACCCGAGTTCACCTGGGAATGTGAAGATCAGATGAAAAAGAAATACCCGAACTTATTTCCAGAAGATGAGCCAACACCTTCAATCGCTTAAAATTTCGGGACGAAATTTATTTAACGGGTAGGTACTGTAGTGACCCGAACTTTTCCATGATTATATATTAAATGAAAACTATATTTGCATGATTAAATGTTTCCAACATGTAAAGCAATCAAACTTGTTAAGACTTGGTTAATTGAAACGAAAATTATGTAAACGTTTGACCACCCAGTTTGACCGATGATTCACGAACGCTATAAGTTGTATATGACATGATGATACATATATGGATAAATATATATGTTTAATATGATATAATGATAATCAAGTATCTCATTAAATATAGTAGCAATGAGTTATATACATAAAAATGAGACTATTGACGTAAGAAACTCGAAATGATATATATAACGATTATCGTTATAACAACGGCTTACTAGATATATATGAATCATATTAAGGTATTGTTGCATTATATTTAACATGATAAAATGATGATTAAATATATTATTAAGTGTGTTAATAATGAACTACATAAGTAAAAACAAGACTACTAACTTAAGGATTTCGAAACGAGACATATACGTAACGATTATCGTTGTAACGAGATTTTAATGTATATATATCATATTAAGATATATTCATATATCATGTTAACATGATAATATAATAATTTAATATCTCATTAGATATAATAAACAATAGATTAACAACATTAAATGAGATCGTTAACTTAAAGGTTTCAAAACAACACTTACATGTAACGACTATCGAAGGCTAAACGACTTCATTAAAATGTATATACAGGTAATGTATTTAAATGTATTTGAACACTTTTGAAAGACTTAAAGACACATATCAAAGTACTTCCAGTTAACAAAAATACTTACAATTACATTCTCATTAATTTTCATCAACAATCCTACACGTATGTACCTGTACATGTACTCGTACAATACGTAGCTTCTAGATGTATTTACTATTGGTATATACACTATAATAATCAGATCTTAGGAGCCTTGTGAGTCACCTAACACATGTGAGAACCATCATTTGGCAACTAGCTAGAATTATTACACTAAAAATCAAACTAATGGAGCCTATATTGACTCCCCATTTTCACGAATTCCTCACCAACCATAAACACTTTCACTTTACAATTTTTTTGAATCAAATTACTCTCTCTCAAGTATTCTCTCATTGTTCTAAGTGTTCTTCATCATCTTCAACAAAATCTAGCTCAATCTAGTTCATAAATCTATACATAAACCAAGTTATAAAACAACAACTCAAGAACACACCAAGAACACTTTCAAGTTTGCTAGCTTACTTCCAATCTTGCAAATCCATTCCAAGTAATCATCCAAGATCAAGAAACCTTTGTTTCTTACAGTAGTTTATCTTTCTAATTCAAGGTAATACTCATATTCAAACTTTTGTTCAATTTCTATAACTATAACAATCTTATTTCAAGTGATGATCTTACTTGAACTTGTTTTCGTGTCATGATTCTGCTTCAAGAACTTTCAAGCCATCCAAGGATCCTTTGAAGCTAGATCCATTTTTCTCTTTTCCAGTAGGTTTATCCAGAAAACTTGAGGTAGTAATGATGTTCATAACATCATTCGATTCATATATATAAAACTATCTTATTCGAAGATTATAACTTGTAATCACCAGAACATAGTTTATTTAATTCTAAACTTGTTCGCAAATAAAGTTAATCCTTCTAACTAGACTTTTAAAATCAAATAAATACATGTTCTATATCTATATTATATGCTAACTTAATGATTTAAAAACCGGAAACACGATAAACACCATAAAACCGGATATACGCCGTCGTAGTAAAACCGGGGGCTGTTTTGGTTTGGATAATTAAAAACTATGAAAAACTTCGATTTAAAAGCTATACTTCTGGGAAAATGATTTTTTTTATGAACATGGAACTATATCCAAAAATTATGGTTAAACTCGAAGTGAAAGTATGTTTTTCAAAATGGTCATCAAGATGTCGTTCTTTCGACGGAAATGAATACCTCTTTCAAAAACGACTTGTAACTTGTATTTCCGACTATAAAATTATACTTTTTCTGTTTAGTTTCATAAAGTTAAGTTCAATAGGAAACCATAGCCGCTTTAATCACTCAAAACGGATTTAAAACGAAGAAGTTATGGGTAAAACAAGATTGGTAAAAATTACTTATTTTAACTACGTGAAACTTCATAACAAATCTATTCCAACCATAACTTAATCAACTTATATTGTATATTATGTAATCTTGAGATACCATAGACACGTATACAATGTTTCGACCTATCATGTCGACCCATACATACATACATATATATATATATATATATATATATATATATATATATATATATATATATATATATATATATATATATATATATATATATTACGGAACAACCATAGGCACTCTATATGCAAATGTTGGAGTTAGCTATACAGGGTTGAGGTTGATTCCAAAATATATATATAGTTTGAGTTGTGATCAATACTGAGATATGTATACACTGGGTCGTGGATTGATTCAAGATATATATTAAATTATTCATGTACGATCAATTGTGGATTACTAACGTTGGACCGCTAACTGGACAACTTAAATCATCAACACGTAATAAAGAAAATGTTGTGAATATATTTCGATCATACTTTGACACACACACACACACACACACACACACACACACATATACATATATATATATATATATATATATATATATATATATATATATATATATATATATATATATATATATATATATATATATATATATATTTGTTATAGGTTCGTGAATTAACCTGTGGCCAAGTCTAATTCTCGACGAATTGATAATCGGTGAAAGTGAGTTATAGTCCCACTTTTAAAAATCTAATATTTTTGGGATGAGAATACATGCAGCTTTATAAATGTTTTACGAAATAGACACAAGTAATTGAAACTACATTATATGGGTGAATGATCGAAGCCGAATATGCCCCTTTTGCATGGTAACCTAAGAATTAGTAAACCAATCTACTAATTGACGCGAATTCTAAAGATAGATCTATTGGGCCTAACGAACCCCATCCGTTGTAGCGGATGCTTTAGTACTTCGATGTTGTTTTATCATGTCCGATGGATGTCCCAGAATGATAGGGGATATTATTATATGCATCTAGTTAATGTCGGTTACCAGGTGTTCACCATATGAATGATTTTTATCTCTATGCAGTTTGCGAAATGCCTGATATGAGATGGTTGTTATGAAAAATGAAATCTTGTGGTCTATTATTATGATTTGATAAATATAGAGATTAAACCTATAACTCACCAACATTTTTGTTGACGTTTAAAACATGTTTATTCTCAGGTGATGATTAAGAGCTTCCGCTGTTGCATACTAAAATAAGGACAAGTTTTGGAGTCCATGCTTGTATGATATTGTGTAAAAACTACATTCAAGAAACTTATTTCGATGTAACCTATTTTTATTGTAAACCATTATGTAATAGTCGTGTGTAAACGGAATATTTTAGATTATCATTATTTGATAATCTACGTAATGCTTTCAAACCTTTATTGATGAAATAAAGGTTATGGTTTGTTTTAAAAATGAATGCAGTCTTTGAAAAACGTCTCATATAGAGGTCAAAACATCGCGACGAAATCAATTAATATGGAACGTTTTTAATCAATAAGAACGGGACATTTCACTAAGCACCATGTATTACCATGCCAGGTAGAGCTGTGTTACTTATAAGATTTGTTACCTTAAAGGCCAAAAAATATGTAAATGGGTATTAGATGTACAAATACTTACATTAGCATGAAAGATGTACAAATACTTACATTAGATGTACAAATACCTGTTTACATAATGAATTAACAAATGTCATAAGAAATCAACAGTGGACGTATATCAACTAAAATCGAAATTATTTGATATTCAGGTACGTAAAAAATCGAATGATGTCTACAACAAAGATATAAACGAATAAAGGATTATCGAGAATATTAAAAACCCAAATTCATATTCGAGACTTCTTGTTGACTTTAACTATCAGAAACTGCAGATTTCCTATAACATGTGTAACCTTCAAGTTGATGTGATTATAGGCAAAATGAATAAAAATTGTCATCATCAACATGATTGACCATTACAAACAGAGAATCAGAATTTAAAATAACTGACTCAAACAAAAATTAAAAAAAAACTTTAAAGATCAAAAAACGTTTCCCATATAAACAGTACAAATCGTTATTGTAAAAAAACAGAAATTAAAGTCTTACCTTGAACATATCATTGTAAATCGTCGATGAAATTGGCATCTAAACCATGAAACCAATTGATAACAATTGTAAGAAAGGGTGACTGATGAAACCCTAAAGTTTTAGTATCTTCAATCGGCTCAAACTACATCATAAATAGTCTCTATGATTGAGCGATTAAACCCTAAAGCCATTAAGGTATTGCAAGAACGATTAGAGAGAGTCTTCTGTACCCAAATTTTGTACCTAAACATGGTGGTGTATACCAAAATTGTGATGAATCTATTAAACTGATACTTTTTTGCATAGATTGAACCAAAGAAAAGCAATCTGAATCATCGATATATCGAGCAATTGGAATTATTTCGTTGTTCTCGATCCGAGTTGTGATTCATGGATGATTTTGTAGATGAATCGATACATAATCTGTGTTGATTTTCCCAAAAGGTTATAGTTGTGGAACGGATATGAGGGTTTTCAGTTTTGAAACTGTCAGCCTATTTCACGAGATTAATTGGGGACACATGTAATTATTTTGTAATTAGCATAAATAATTAGGATTAATTTATGGATTTACATGTGGACCGTAAATAGTGGGATCATTAGTCGATTGACACGTCAGCAAGTGACCCTCACGCTTTATAAGGGTTAAGGATTGAAATTTTTAAAGGTTACTACGAGTATATGGTATGCTTTGTGACATTAATATACGTGTAAATCAATGGCATATCCACTTGTGCCACAAATATGTATGTATATTAGACCACTAGTAACGGTTAGCCCTTGGCTCCGTCTTCCAAGCACCTCAATATTAGCAATTAGTCATTGCTTAGCCCTTGATCACTAGTGCTGCAAAATTTCGTTGTATGATAAAATCGATCACGGAAGCCATGCATCTATTTGTTGTACATCATGCTTTTTTACTTGTACCCGTAAATAATTAATTAATTTAGTGAGTATTAGGAAGTCTGTGATGGGTACGTCATTGATGTTAGCAGTTAGTAGTTGGTTAGTGATCGGAAGAAGGTGCTAATGTGGTGTTGATGTGGCAGTCCGTGATACCATGACATTAAATCATGGTACAGAGTGGTCTTAATGGCAATAAAGACTAAAACTTAGACCCTAAACTTTAGAACCTAAACCCTAGACCCTAAACCCTAGATTCTAAACCTTAGACCCTAAACCTTAAACGATGAATCCGGATGATAATTCAGAACTAACGAGTCTAATAACAGCTTTAAATCTTCCAAATTAGCAAGGTGACGACAAGATCTTTAATGATTAATATAGTGTTGTAACTCTGAATGGTTCAACACTTAATGCTAGAGTATGCAACATCGGATGTTCGTTAGTCCGGTAATGGTTCGTTGGTGATTCGGTGTGTTCATTTGATCTGATTGTGGTTCAGTGGTGGTTTGGTTGTGGTTCCGTTGTTTGTTGGTGGTCCGGAGGTGGTTCGGTTATACGGTGGTGATTCAGTTGTCCACTAGTGGACATGTGGTGGTTCAATTATCCGATGGTGGTCCATTGGGGGTCTGGTGATTTAGTGGTGGTTTGGTGGTATGTCTGTGTAATGGTGGTATGTTGCTTCGCCGGTGGTCTGGTGCAGGTCATTTAGTTTATTGGTTGTATGTTGCTCCACTGCTGGTTTGGACCCTAAACCCTATACCATAAATCATAAACCCTAAACCTTATACCATAAATCATAAACTCTAGACCCTAAACCCTAAACCCTAATCCTAGACCCTAAAACCTAAACTCTACACCCTAGATCCTAAACCCCATAACATAAACCCTAAACCCTAGACCATAGACCCTAAACCCGAAACCTTATACCATAAACCATAGACACTAGACCCGAAACCTTATACCATAAACCATAGACACTAGACCCTAAACCCAGACCCTAAACCGTAGACCCTAAACCCTATACCCTTAACCCGAGACCCGAAACCCTAGACCCTAAACCCTAGACCCTATACCCTAAACCCTATACCCTATACCATCAGGCCATCGTTGAAGCACTGAATCACCACAGGACAACCACCAACCACCATCGAACCACCAGACCACCACCAGAATTTTACAGAACTGGAGAACCGTCAAAGATACATTTATCAAAATTTTAATCTAAACCTTCAAAGATACATTTAATAAATTACTTTAGCTCTTATCACATTCATAATTTAATCTATATTAATTCTCCTCCATCCTATATTAATTCTCTCGAGACAAAGAATACACAGTTTTTTAAAAAAGTGATTGTCTCATGCATATTACTTTACAGTTTTACTTTTTACTTTTTATAAATACATATCCTTTATTCTATATGCACAAAAATAAATGAATAAACCACTCAGGCTTGTTTGAGTGGTTACTGAGTTGCCCAATGAATCACACCACTCGGGTTCTAATCCTAGCATAGTCATATCGTTTAAAAATGGAGTGTGACCAGAGGGTGCTCCTTGTGCGCAATTCACCCGGTACCAGGTCTCGTGTTCAAGGAGATTGATTACCCGAAATTTTACCCTTTATGGGGGAGTAATGTACTCGTTCATAAGGGATTTCCTCGTTTATAAAAAAAATTGTATAAAAGAACCTTATGTTTTATTTTTATCTATTTATAAAACTAAACAATTAATTTGAAATATTAGAAAGAAAAAAAATCAACGAACAATAAATTAGGGATTGAGGAGTAATAGTAATGTCTTGGAGGGAAATCGAAAATCCCTTCACTTTCAGCGGGAGACTAAATTATTATCAAAGAATGAAAGAGGAGAGGGTAAACAAAACCCTAATTATTATTATTATTTATCCTAATTCACATGACAACTCAACTCAACTCGTCACCACCATTCACCTCACTTGCCTCCAGCCACGTCTTCTGATTATCTATAAAACTAGTTTAATACCCGCAACCTTGCGGGTTTGAACCAGAGGCTACGATTTGAAATGTTATCATATATATAGATATATACATAGACAAGCAATTTCCAACTCCTAACATGACCTAAATTAAATGTGTTAATTGTGCACGATCAATTCTGATGACACATTGGGTTAATGCAAAATAAAATGTATTCAAAACAAGTAACTGGTTTCAAGCTCTCCTAAGAATAACACGTCTTTCTCTCTTGTATTCGACTTCATACCGCTGATGCATCATTATCAACCCTCTCCTATCATGCTGAAACAAAAACACGTATTGGTTAAAACTTTCACAAAAATATACATTCAGAGACCAATGCAGTTTAGATGGAATCTAACTATTGATTCATTAAGGCCCATTCTTGTGAGATCATCGATCCGTCTTCTCTCTGACAAATGGCTTTCTATTCTCATTCTTCTCTTAATTCTAGGTTTCAGCTTGCTGTACACAAGAGAACACTAATACATAAACGTCCCCCTTTTTGGTATAACAAAAAGGAAAAAGCATGCTAAGGCAAAACACAACTTTCATTTCGTTTTCCATCATAAGAGTCGGATTAACAAATTATTAAGTCACTGAAATAACCGTTAACTAACTTATCTTGGCTGTACATCCTGAAATCTTTCACAGTAGAGATTAAGTCAAATCTTGAAAGAATAATGGTATGTAATTCAATGTTATCTTGTGCAGTTTACAATCCAAATATGCTGTCAGATGCCTTGAAAATAGCAAGTGGTTCATGATGCGAATGAAGCTGTATGTACCTTAAGATCATCATATCGTGCTGATGGGGGGTTTGCGGCTGCAAGCACGGAAGTTTAGCGATTGATATTTTTTGTTGTTCCATGGCTTCATGTATAACAACCCTAATTCACATAATTGTAAATATGTTAAAATTTTTATTAGAACATAAGAAAAAAATATAGTTTAACCTAACTTGTCCTCTGGTCTCGTTTTGTCGAATTCATCTATACAAACAACACCCCCATTGGCTAATACCATGGCTCCTCCTCACAAATAAAACTCATGCTGAACCACCACATAAAATCTCAAATTAGTATTGGAGCTTATGTTTTCATATACGTTTCCTTCTACTAAAAACTTTATAAATTGATCAATCTGGAAAGATAGTAATGCTAACCACTAAGTAACGACATACAAGATCCAAGCAACAAAATCCATATTTTTGCATTCATTTGATAACGTGAATTGATACCAAAGTTTTTCATTAAATCAGTCTACCCAATATGTAGTGACTGAGAAAGGCTGCACTAACAAAAATCTTTCGCAAAATTGCAGCTAGTGATTACGAGAAGCTATTTCTCCAGCCAAAGGTAATTATAAAGACATTTTCTTGGTCACAAAACTAAAATTTTTGTATTAAGCTAAACAAAATACCTCTTCTGTTGTAAAATTTGCAGGGCTACGAGTAGCTTTGTTTGTTTCTCGTAATCCTACAACTCTTATATACGGATGCCTAACTGCAACCGCTCCTTTGTGACTGGTCAAAACAGAAGCAAAATTCAGATCAAGCATGTACCAAGTATAATAGTTTGAACATTATGATGTAGACGACTTGGCAGCATGAAATATACTGTAAGTTCCCATTATAGTCAGTCTTGTTCCAGGTACAATAGCTTGTACGAGATGTCGATCAATGGATAAAAGCATGTTCCTTTGGTAGCTCCCCAGTTGGGACATCCTACATTTGAAGAAAAAAGGCCCAAAAGGTTAGCATACTTTGAGAAAAAAAAGTCAAGCTTATAGAATACCACATTTAATCTAGTCTTACCTCGAGGTTTTCCTGAAGTTTCAAGGTCTGCTGATCAACATACATGCTTCTATCTGGGACCACAATCCACCAATCAATGGGGAAAGGGTTTCACCAGTCTGCAAAAAAAAAAAAAAAAAAAAAAAAAAAAAAAATTAAAAATAAAAATAAAATATACATGTTTACATTCCATACGAATAGAAAAGTTATAACTTGAGAGGTATAAGAAAGGCCCTTCTTTTAATATTGTATAAATGGACACATGACTGAATTTGTAAGATTAATAATTGTAAAAACAGAATTCATGAATAACCAGTATTCATAATACATAATCGTATACACAGATTACTAATTGGTATAGTATATGTCTCATTAATATTCAGTGGTATATATAAAAAGTTCAAATCCTTCCATATGTCATGAATTGATATTAAAGAATAATGTATATCATACAAATTAGAAAAGCAGTTGACCTAATTGCTTGTAATATATGCAGTAATAACATACAGTGGACAACGGTAGCTGTTAAATTGAAACGTTTTATAACAAAAAAAATTAACCTGCTTGATCCGCTGAAGCCTCCACCATCCGGATGTGCAGCTTCAATGGCTTTAGTTACGGGTGACATTTAATGTTCCTGCATACATTAAAGTGCACAAAATGCTACCCCAATCGTACAAATCACACTCTAAATATCCAATTTTGCAACAAATATACACAGAACATACATCTATATCTATCATCTGTTATCTATAAACATAAAATGAAATAAAAATTGATAAATAATTGACCTGCTTGTTCATTTCAACACCGATTGCACGTTTAGTAACGTTCCAGACCTGACCAGTACGTCCATGGTAGAACTTATGAGGCATGCCTTTATGAATAGCTCCATTCACCTTAACATCAATATAATCACCAACGTGATACGTTCTAAGGTATGTTGATAGATGAATCGTACCTTTCTTCCTGAATCCTCTCGCGAACAGAACTCTGGTCCTTGATCTCTATCCATGTCCGGCCGGCATTTTTCCTACGAATGAATTGAGTGTGTATTTTGTGTAAACAATTTTGAAACCCTAGGTATGATGTGATATAAAGGAGGATGTAATTTTGAAACCCTACCATGAAGATTCATTTGATCTTCCTACAACAATCGACTAATAATGAAATTATGTAAAAGCAGTACTCATATCTTACAGACGGAAAAGTAAGACGAAAGTAAGAAGTACATGGACAAAATTGATTAACCATATCAAATTCATAACATTTTTACATGAACTTACTTCGTTCTTTGAAGGTTAGATGCAGATTCGAATCAATAGGGTTTCTTTGATTATAAAGCGCACGGAACAGACCGAATCAATCCTGATTTGATATGCAATTATTTAAAATACAAATCCTATTATCAAAACAATCGATGAAGAAAATATAAATTGCTTGAATCGATTGGCAATTTCGAATATCAATCGATTCGAACGGATATACTCCAGTAAGTTTGTTTTTACCTCTCCTTGTTGACGAATGTTGCCAATGAACCCTAGGCTAAAACTAATTTTGATACAACAGTTTACCAACCGTCCTGTCAGTTACGGTGAATAGACAAATAAAACTAAGGAATCGGCAGTTAAATAATTTGATAAATGGGTATTTTTGGAAACACACATAATCCTGACATCAGAGAAGGTATTCTGACATCAGATAAATAACATCCATTGGATTTCCCTAAAAAAAAACATCTAATGGTGGTGATTGGCTCTTGTAATTTGTTTTTTAAAAATCTTAGGTAAATAGTACTTTACTTTAATATATAGTGGAGAAGTGTAGAAGTGTAAATTGATTTTCAGGCCGGCATTTAAAACCTACTGAAATTTAATTAAATTATTTTTATGGAGTCTTTTTTTCTTTTCATTTTATTTATTTAAACTTTTTTTATTTTATTTTAGCCGGAGGTTCCCACGAAAGCAATCTCTCTGCCCTGGAGTAGAGAGCGGATTACTTTCTCTTCCTATGGTCCTCGACTCATGGTTAAAGAAACGACTTCTCTCTTACTCTACGGTAGAGGAAGGATTGTCTACATCTCACCTCCCCATATGTTGCATGTGCGGGGTTGGGTATTGTTGTTGTTGTTGTCGTAGAAGTGTAGATGTAGATATCTAGCAACAATGCTTCATCTTCTGATTTTGTATTCCAGATACCACGACTCACCTCGGTCACCTCATTCGAAATCCGGCCACTTCGTCATCTGAATCTGTAATCCGGCCAAAGCTTCTCATTTATTATGGTAATCTTGTTGTTCTTTATTCTAAAAATTAGTGTTATGGGTTATGAAGGGATGATTACTTGAAAAGTTTATTACTTGTATCATATTACTTAAAAATAAAAATTGGTGTTAGGGTTTATGGTAATTTTGTTTTCTTCGTTTAAGAGTTTATGAATAAATGAATAATGTATAAACATGGACTGATTACTTGAAAAGCTGTTAGTTCCAACAGAAAGGAAAGGTGGGGTTTAGGTTTGTGTTTAATTTATAACTTGTTTATCACACAAGAAATTCTTTTTTATCAAACAGCTTCCTTATATTTTGTGTTTAATAATACTTTAACAAAAGAATTGCTAATTTTGTGTATGCGTGGTTATTGTTATCTTATGTGTGATTCGTGTGTTAAATGAAATAAGTGAATATGGCCGAGACTTGATAAAGTTTATGATGATTATATTCGATTTGATTATGAATTGTAAAGTTGTTAATAAATTCATTCGGAGTTCAGGATAGAAGTATCTGCATCTTTAAAAGATGATGTCAAACATCGATTTGTATTCAGGCATTGTAAAGTGATGTATGCAGCTCTAGCTATGTGCCTTGCTGGAATTTTGATTGGTGAGTTTTGTCTTCTATTTTAATTTTGGTACGTCTTAACTATGTCTGTTTATGGTTTTATAGTGCTCATCGTTTGTGTGATTTGTCTTATTTAAGGTTCATCACCAGGGGACTAATGATGATGGGCGTCATGTGGTTGATTGAAGAGTGAACGTTGGTTTACAATAATAAATTAAAATAGCACAATTAAGAGAATCTTCAACTAAAGAACAGACACATCAGAGGAAGAGCATTTTTATGAAAATAATTGTTGATGCAAGAGCTCATGCTGGGTCAAAGACTACAAAGGCACATACAACTGATGAGTCATAAATACATTATTCAACCACAAACCCGAGTACCATTAGTTCACAAAGAAGGCGACTATGCCTTTAAGGTAATTATAATGGCTATACATTGTGTCACATATGATCAAATGATAGTCATCAAAAAACCACTAGGATCTGCCAGTATAAAAAGAGACCAAATATATTATCCATATAGTGTTATGACATCAATAGGAACGGGTCAAACATCACTATTTCATTTTACTTATCTCTTTCAGCTTCCTTCTTACTCATCTTCTATGATGTAGAAGGCATGGATGCTTAAGCAGCATACGTTTTGAACCTGTTTTCAACCGAACCTCCAAACGGCAAGTTTCATTTTTTGTTCACATCATTCTGTCCATGTATCTGTTCACATCGTTTCTAATGTCGTGATCTTTGACTTTACAGTCAAACTTGGTGTAGGAGGCTTTAGTATGGGTGCTGCAACTGCAATATATTGTGCAAGTTGCTTTGCTCGTGGTAAATTTGGGAATGGATCTGTTTACTCAACCCGTTTGGTAAATTTGAAAGTTGTGCTTTGAAAGTTATAATATGAAAGTTACTTTCAAAGCTACAACTCTTTGAAAGTTATAAGTTTGCTTTCTAAAAAGTTTGTATAATGGAGTGGTTATGGTTTATTAATAAAGTCATTAACGAACTACAAGATATATACCAATACCTACCTGAATATTGGTCGTTCTCTTCACAAAATACCCTAAAACGACATTTGATCCATCTATTTCACCAATCTCTTCACAAAATAGTGAAATACCCTAAAACGACATCTGATCCATCTATTTAAAAACGAAAAAAAAAAACCCACCTACTGTTCGTCTCTTCTTCCCCTCTCATTTTCTCTTTGCGATCGTTTTCTATATCTAGGGTTTTCAATTCTGTTGCACGCATTGCGATTTAACACCAGGGATTTTCGATTTTGTTGGAGAACCATCATTTGATCTGATGGTGTTTTGAACGAATCTTGCAACCAAACTCAGAAAACATAATTTCAAATTTCATATGTGAGCCCACTGAAAATGGGACCAAATAATCGCAAATCCAAAAATCTCTGAATTCGGGTTGCAAACGGAATTTCGAAAGCATACCAGAAGAACCAACAAAACTACTACGAATTCAAATCTTTTAACCAACAGAAATCATAAACGATGACAGGTAACACCACCACTGTCTAGATATTGTGTATAAGAAAAATAACTAGAGAATATCAGCTATGTTTGTATATATACAGTAATAATTAAGAATTTAAATTTTTAGGCCAGCTTGACAAGCTGTTATTTTCTTTTTTAATCTAAAATTCCTTTGTGAATTTCTCCTTTTAATGTTCACGAATTTTTCTTCTTTTATGTAGCTTTCGCTTTGTCTCCAAATTTTGTCCAGATTCTAAGGTATTTGTATCCACTCTTTATTAATGTTGCTTTTTTTTTATGATTTCCATTACATAGTTGATTTTTGCATGTTGTTAAATTTATGATATTTTCATTTGGGTTAAGGCTACTCAAGGTCCATATACTTTTCATTTTGTCCCGATGTAGTCCATATACCCAAAAAAAATACTATTATAGTCCATAAACTTTAAAAGAATGTATCGATATAGTCCATTGACCTGATAAATAAGGTTGATCGATTTTAAACCGTTGATCTTCAAAAAAGTATAAATTTTTTTTGTCCCGATGTAGTCCATATACCCAAAAAAAAGTACTAATGTAGTTCACATGCTTTCAAAAAGTGTATCGATGTAGGCCGTAAACTTTCAAAAGTGTATCGATGTAAACGAAAAGTGACTTGTTTAACCGGTAACAGGTTACCTTATGGACTACATCGATACACTTTTTAAAAGTTTATGGACTATAATAGTATTTTTTTGGGTATATGGACTACATCGGGACAAAATGAAAAGTATATGGACCTTGAGTAGCCTTAACCCTATTCATTTTGATGCTTTATTCCATACTAATCATAGTTTTGTCATGGTCTATGCATTTGTGGTTTTTGTTTTTGGGTATTTTTTTTTGTCCAGGTTAGCATTCAGTTATTATTTTGTTTGAAAAAATACCAATAATAAAAGGTGAAAAAGTTTTGGTTAGATTGTTGTTCATTTGGAGTTGGTGTTAGTAGTGGTGGTCTTTGTACCATTTGCTACACATATATACAGATGACAATGAGAAACGCACTGAGAAATCATGGTCATCTCAGATTCCTTCATTTAATAGTACAAAAGTTCTCCGAGTGCTAATACTTTTGAGATGGCTGAGATTTTCACCTACAATGCCTACCCTCAGATCACACTTCCATGTATACAAATGGTAAGATATGATTAATTGTTCTCTAATTTATTTCAAGTTGTTGGATATAGTCTTTTACTATTAGTAACTAACTAGGAAATGACCCGTGGAATCACGGGTTTGTTTAAACGAAAAAATATAATGACACGTTTTAAGTATTAAGTGAATGTAAATGCTAAAGTCATTTATTTTAATGACCTTGGAACCATGGATTCAACTAAGAAACTTGTCGGCGTTTTTACAAATATATAGAGACATGTATTTTCACATACGTATGTAACGTTGTTAATCTCGTAAATAGAATTCATATTTGAATATTGATAATATGATAAGTATAGTTATAATTATATAATAAAAATAAATAATAATAATAAAGTTTGCTCAATGTTGAGTATTTTTATTTATAATAATAATTATTAATAAATAATAAATGTTTTTTGAATTTTTTTTTAGAAAATTAAAATACAATTAAATTTGTAGATGTGTTCATTGGGTGTTCTGTAGAAGATTGTAGAATTTGATTTAAAGTTTGTAAATATGGTCATGTAGGTGTTTTATCATAAGGTTATGCATAATGTTTCAAATATTGTACATATGGTCATGAGATGTTTTATCATAAGATTGTATAGAGTGTTTTATTTTTTTCCATAATAATCGTTAAATTTGTTTTATTTTGCATGTTTTTTATGGCATTATGTTGTTTTTTAATATTTAATTAATTAAGAAGATTTAATAGAATTAATATATAAAATATTAATGACATCATCATTTATGAAATTGAAATAAAATTAGTTAAATGATGACATCATTATTTTAGAAGTTTATTAGACTATATAGATTGCATTAAATTACTGATGGTATATGCTTTTGTTATTGCAGTATATAATCCCTCAGTTTCTCCAATTGTTGATAATTCGGTAAGTCGGACATCTGATGTTCAACAAAATTTATTAATGTTTGGTTACATATTATGTAATGTAGTTTCTAATTTCTCACATTAATTTCTTTACACGTATGCAAATTTCTTTACTATATGGCTGCCAATTTCCACATTTTATGCCTATGTAATATGCCTTCATGTCTGATGCTTATTTTGTTATTATTAATTTAGTGTTTAAATGCGTGTTGTTATTTCTAAAACAGTTAATCATCTATGCAATGGTCATCCGTTTTTTGTTGAAGAATGATGAATTTGTTTTGAGTTGTCTTTTTTTTTTTTTTTGAAAAGCAAGATAATTTTATTGATAAGGAAATGATACAACGAGGATTACAACATGAGTAACACTAATTTGAGCGAAACTCGAGGACCTATACTAGATATAAAGTAAGAGACTAACAAGATGTAGAATACCCTGATTTCGGAGCAGTATTATCAAACTTAACATCAATCACCATTTCCCTCATCATCTACTAATACATAAAAAGGATTGTTTGTTTCAATTCTATCTTTGGAATATGTCTTATTATTACCTTCACCATCAATGCCCTTGCCTTTATCTCTTTTCCTTAAAACATTATGATTTCGATTTTTCTGGGACTCCACATTCCAATTTGTTTCCTCCACAGCAATATTGTCTTTAATACCATAATTATTCTTAACTGCATTTTGCTTGATACCTTTTGCTTCTGTTGACTGCCATTGACTTTTATTATTATTATCAAAATTCAACTTATGAAATACCCTTCCTTTCTTACCAACAACTTTAGAGCCGTCCTCAACACACTGGTTATTTAAATCAACTGTTTCACCATCATTGTTGATTTTCGAAGCGTCTTTTAACACTTGTGCAGATACTTCATCTTCTGTTTTAGGCCTGATTTTGCAAGTAGTAAAAGAGTGGCCAAACACTTTGCAATGAGTGCATAAAGGCGGTTTTCATTATAAGTCACCTCAAGTTTACCCACTTTGGCTGGAAAAGAACCAATCACATGATAGAAAAATTCGACAAAGCTAGGAAGGTCATCAGCTGCATTGACTTCAGTCAAAACTCTAGCAAAACCTAGTCTTCCACTTTTACTTAAACATCTCTCTGAAGTAACTTTGTCCATCAACATAGGCCTACCAATACCACTAACAAGTTTACCTATACTTCTGCCACTCTATAGTTCAATGGGTATATTGTGAATGCAAATCCAAATTGGAACTTTTTCAGGTTCAATTTTTTCAAGCCAAACCCCAGGTTCCCACTGATTCACGAAAAAGGAACATTATTAACTAACCATGGACCACTCTCAAGAACCTCCTTCATACCCTTTTCATTATTAAATTTGCATAAATAAAATTATGCAGCTGTTTTGACGATTTCTTTAAGGTCATACCTCCGCCACATTCTCCTTAGATGGGCATTAACAACCCTATAATCCATAGAAGTTCCAATAAAATACCCATATAATTGAAGAGAAAATGCACTACCGCCCTTCTTAACCTCCTTAGCGGAGAAAACTACTCTCTTTTGACCATTAGACATTAAAACAGGAGGAATGAACTCCATTTTTAATTCTTCTTCATCTTTGTTTTGTTTTAAGAAGTCAGCAAAAGTGATGTTTGGATTTACCCATGCTCTTGGGGATTTAGTATTTGTATTGCCTTGCCCATCACTAGTCTCAACCCCTTCCATTGTTGTAGATTTAATCCCAGAAACAACATTATCTTTATCACCACTATTATTATCCTGCGTATTCATTAAAGTTACATTGCCACCCAATGTAAATTGGGAGAAATCATCAGGAACAACAATTGACTCTCTAATACCATCATTCTTAAATAACTTAACAGCATTCTCAGCAGCAGCCACTAGGTTTACATCAACCTCATTACAACTACCATCTTTTGAACTCTTAAAGAATACAACAGGACTAGCAGAAACAGTCGATTTAGCAACAGCAATTGTTTCACCAATAGATTTAGCAATAATATCGTCGTTACTAGCTACAATATCATCAATAGAATGATCAGTTACAACAGAATTCTTACCATATCCACCTTTCTTCCTGTTACCCTTGCGTTTTTTAATTACTTCAGGGAGTATTTTTTCATTAGCAGGAATAGAAGAATCACCAGCATAAGGAACAAATTGAGCACTCTTCTTTTCTTTAGACGGACCATCCCCAACATCAATCAACTGGTTCACTTTACCCTTCCTCTTTCTAGAACTATAGGTTTTCAGAATCATCCCCTCTGAATCACGATTATCCTTCCCAGGTTGATCATTTGGCACATCTCCCTCGTTCTTATTTGGCTGATCAACTTCATCTCCCATCAGATTGGAACGTACGACACCATCAATAATCTGAGATGAACGATCCCCATCAGAATTAGATGAAGACACTTCTCCACTTTTAGAAGCCGCATCCGCTGTTCCACGACTAACCGATCGGTTTCGCAAAACCCTAGTAGCAGTCGCCGTTAAATCTTGGTACTTTTTCTTCTTCTTGGACACCATGATACACAGCAGATAGCAATAGCAGAGATAGCAGGATCGAACTATAACTCAAATTTGAAAGCAACAAATCAGACCAATACTCACCAGGGTTTTGGTCGGAGATCCAAGACAGTCGAACTGGAAGAAAACGGCAGCGAACGGCGGTGGAACAGAGGCTCACGCGCCGGCGCGTGGAATACCGGCAGCGGAACAAGGTGGCACGTGTGGTGGCAGTGGTGGTCGGAACTGAATGAAAATTTCAGGTTTTGCAATTCTAGTATGTCTGAATCGATTGGCGGGGGTGGTGAGATGCAAAAATCAAAAGAAAAAACTAAATATTCGACGGTGAACAGTGGTCGGATCGCCCTTTTAGGAGAGAGAAAATACCCACTAGTCTTTTTAGAATTTAAAAACTTATCTTTGAGTTGTCTTTTAAATTCCTATTATTCGTGTTGCTTATAGCGAGGTTATATGCCACCATACTTGTATTCAGTAAACATCTCCATAACTGATATATACCACCATACATGCTTAGCAGACACCCAAAACTTATACTCCATTTGCAAAATCTTTATCACCATAACGACAAATTGTTAAGCGAAATGTTATTGATTATGTTTACTGTTTAGGGAAACAAACTGAATATGTACAGAATCAGTATATTTAGTTATAAACTCAAGACATAGACTACATCGGCTGTGTTCAAAACACCGAAGGCGTTAAACAAAGCGATACTCCAAAAACTATGTAACAAACAAAAACCAACATACGAAAAGCAGCCGCAGCATCACGCGGCCCGTTCTGAATCTAGTAATAACTCAATTATAGAATGTTTGAGTTCAACGTTAACTAATGTATCGTGTAAATTACGGAGTGTTTGATTCATTTAGGAAATATGTATTCTAATCTTTATACACAGATTTAAACAGTTTTATCTCTTAACATGTTGCTAATGGATAATACCAATATTAGATAACCGGATTTTTCTGAAACCTCTATAACAAATTTGTTTAAAAGCAAAATGTGAATTGTCACAATCTTAACATGAAATGTCAATGTAAGGTATAGATGCACAAAAACCGGATTCAGACCGGTTATCGGGGTGGTTTTTCCGAATTTTTCCAAATCCGGATCCGGTTCCGGATCCGGTTATCGGGGTGGTTTATTCGGATTTTTTTTTTCGGAATCGGATTTTTTCGGATCTCGACAGGATTTTTTTCGGACTAAGATCTTTGTCGGATTTTGATTTTTACCGGTTATATTTTTACCGTTTCGATTTTTATAACTTTTGAGCAACAATAATATAATCAACATAATTTATAACGCTTAACACTATAAATAATATAAATAACAACATTTTTATTTAAATGATTAACCACTATAAATAATATAAATAACAATAACAATACATTTATTTGAACGATACAAGTTACAACTATAAGTATACAAAATTTAATACATTATTCAAGCTTCGGCATGGCCATCACCCGATAATGTATTACGAGCAAAGTATATCGAGCTTCGGCATTGCCATCACCCATTATGCATTACTCGTCTTGCCTTCACCATTCGTAATATTGTTCACTTGCTTCAAATTCGGGGTCATCAACAGTCGCAAATGTTCGTTGGTAATTTGCAATATATTCGTCCATGTTAACGGGATCATATTCACCTTCCTCCACTTCGGTCTCGGTATTTCCTTCGGTTGATGAAGGTGATAATCCCGCTTCCATTTCTTCCATCTCTATAAAATCTTCAACGTCATTATCTAACGGACATTCTAATGACGTTTGATCTTGTATCCTATCTACCTCGTCTAAATAATCCTTCAAACATACGCATACTTCCACGGCTTGTGTAGTGACCCGAACTTTTTCATGTTTATATATATTAAATGAAATTGATTTTTACATGATTAAATGTTTCCAACATGTTAAGCAATCAAACTTGTTAAGACTTGATTATTTGAAATGAGTTTCATGTAGACAATTGACCACCCAAGTTGACCGGCGATTCACGAACGTTAAAACTTGTAAAAACGACATGACGATATATATATGGATATACATATAGTTAACATGAGATTATGATAAGTGAGTATCTCCATAAGTATATTAACAATGAGTTATATACATAAAAACACGACTACTAACTTAAGGATTTCGAAACGAGACATATATGTAACGATTATCGTTGTAACGAAATTTAAATGTATATATATCATATTAAGATATATTAATATATCATAATATCATGATAATATAATAATTTAACATCTCATTAGATATAATAAACAATGGGTTAACAACATTAAATGAGATTGTTAACTTAAAGGTTTCAAAACAACACTTACATGTAACGACTAACGATGACTTAACGACTCAGTTAAAATGTATATACATATAGTGTATTTAGATGTATTAATATACTTTTGGAAGACTTCAAGACATATATCAAAACACTAATACTTAATGAAAATGGGTACAGTTACATTCCCATTCTTTTTTCATCAAGAAATCTAGTCGTATTCATACCCGTATTATACACAGCTTCTAGACGTACTTACTGTGGGTATATACCAATAGGAACTAGCATGGGATTCCACTCTTGATTATGTAACAACCCTCACTTTTCGACTTCTAAATTTACTGAATTAACCCTAGGGTTATATGTCTGACTATATGTATTAAGGGTTGTTATATACAATTAAATATTGACCGAATAGTAATTTTTAGTCAACAATGTACGCTTAAATAAATAATATATTATTAATTTATTTAATTTGACATAATTTAACTAAGTATATAAACTTTGTATCACTTTTATTATTTAGTTAATGTATTATATATTTAACTATATAATAAATCTAATTATATATAAATGTAATAATATTTACAAACTTACTAAAACTATAGTTTAATAATTAAAATCATAATTATTATTAAAAATACAAAACACCGAATTATTTATTATTTTTATGCAAAATTTGTATTTATTAATTAAATAAATAAAAAAAATAAAAATAAAATATTATTAACAAATATTCTTGGAAAAGCATTAAATCAATTTGTTTATTTATATAAAAAAAAATCCTTAAAATAAATGAAAAAAATAAATAAATAAATAAATTACTTTTTAATTAAAAATTGTAATGAAAAAACTACTTTTATTATTTTATTTTGTGCATTATCCCATGACCTAACATTTAATACTTTTTAATTTTAAAATCCCATTAAGAATTAAAATATTTCTTTTTCTTTTAATTATTTTATTCTTTTTACCTAATTTTTTCAAGTATAAATACCTCTCATTTCTCATTCAAACTCACACCAAAATTTCTCTCATTCTCTCTTTGAAGAATTACTACTAGTAAGTATTCTTTTCTTACTTTTTATTTTTTTACTTTTTACTTTTTACTTTTTACTTTTTACTTCGGTTATTATTTTTACCGAAATATGTAAATAATGTTATAAATTATATGCAATTAAAAATAAAATAAATAACATGTATACACTATTACTATTACTAGCACCTATAACCTACTACTTATATTGTAACATAAAAACATTTTGAGATATGTATTAGAGATGTATAGATCTTCGAACTTTCTTGACGAATGGTTTCTATGAGATTCTAGGCAGAGGGTTTGGATTTCCGATTTAAAGGGTCCTATGGCTCAAGCCCCTAGATCTAAATTATCCATTCGAAGGGAAAGGGGTGATTGGAAGCTTATCTAATACGGCAAGTATCCTAAAATGGAAAACACTGATAAAAGTAGAAACTCTCTAGTCATAGAAACTTAGTAAAATAAGAAACTTTCTAAAAATGAAAACTTTATTAAAATAGTAACTTACTAGAATAGAAACTTAGTAAAACAAACTATACTTAAACACATACTTAATCTTAAACATGGGCAAAACACTTAACTACTCTTAAATGTCAATAGGTTGACTTTCTTGCTCGCTCGTTCAACTCTTTATTCCGAGGAATAACTCTCTCTCTACTTACTAAGGTGAATTCATAGCCCCTCTTTATTGCTAGCAAACTTACTTACTTTACTTGGGGTGAGGCACATGCTGTTTTTTTTACTTTTTACAATTTAGACACAAGTACCAAACTGTTAAGCTATGCTATACCCGGCTATATCCGACTAAGTCCCTACAGTGATATTTTTAATTGCTGCTGCATGCTTAATTATTGGGTGTAGGCCTATCGAGAGTAACGTCCCCGATACATTTGACCAAGTCATTGTATTACTTAATAATGAAATTAAACCGACAAGGACAGACACAACTTGTCATGGGGCAAACTTGAACGTTTAGTCTAAATATTACGCATTGGCATAACTTTTTGATCATGCGGGAGATCAACTTTACAAACTAAATCATGTGGTCTAAAACAACGACAAACTTTTTGTTAAACCTATGAACTTCACTCATCCTTTTTGGTTGACACTTTAGCATGTTTTTGAAATGTCCCGTTCTTATTGATTAAAAACGTTCCATATTAATTGATTTCGTTGCGAGGTTTTGACCTCTATATGAGACGTTTTTCAAAGACTGCATTCATTTTTAAAACAAACCATAACCTTTATTTCATAAATAAAGGTTTAAAAAGCTTTACGTAGATTATCAAATAATGATAATCTAAAATATCCTGTTTACACACGACCATTACATAATGGTTTACAATACAAATATGTTACATCGAAATCAGTTTCTTGAATGCAGTTTTTACACAATATCATACAAACATGGACTCCAAATCTTGTTCTTATTTTAGTATGCAACAGCGGAAGCTCTTAGTATTCACCTGAGAATAAACATGCTTTAAACATCAACAAAAATGTTGGTGAGTTATAGGTTTAACCTATATATATCAAATCGTAACATTAGACCACAAGATTTCATATTTCAATACACATCCCATACATAGAGATAAAAATCATTCATATGGTGAACACCTGGTAACCGACATTAACAAGATGCATATATAAGAATATCCCCATCATTCCGGGACACCCTTCGGATATGATATAAATTTCAAAGTACTAAAGCATCCGGTACTTTGGATGGGGTTTGTTAGGCCCAATAGATCTATCTTTAGGATTCGCGTCAATTAGGGTGTCTGTTCCCTAATTCTTAGATTACCAGACTTAATAAAAAGGGGCATATTCGATTTCGATAATTCAACCATAGAATGTAGTTTCACGTACTTGTGTCTATTTTGTAAATCATTTATAAAAACTGCATGTATTCTCATCCCAAAAATATTAGATTTTAAAAGTGGGACTATAACTCACTTTCACAGATTTTTACTTCGTCGGGAAGTAAGACTTGGCCACTGGTTGATTCACGAACCTATAACAATATATACATATATATCAAAGTATGTTCAAAATATATTTACAACACTTTTAATATATTTTGATGTTTTAAGTTTATTAAGTCAGCTGTCCTCGTTAGTAACCTACAACTAGTTGTCCACAGTTAGATGTATAGAAATAAATCGATAAATATTATCTTGAATCAATCCACGATCCAGTGTATACGTATCTCAGTATTGATCACAACTCAAACTATATATATTTTGGAATCAACCTCAACCCTGTATAGCTAACTCCAACATTCACATATAGAGTGTCTATGGTTGTTCCGAAATATATATAGATGTGTCGACATGATAGGTCGAAACATTGTATACGTGTCTATGGTATCTCAAGATTACATAATATACAATACAAGTTGATTAAGTTATGGTTGGAATAGATTTGTTACCAATTTCACGTAGCTAAAATGAGAAAAATTATCCAATCTTGTTTTACCCATAACTTCTTCATTTTAAATCCGTTTTGAGTGAATCAAATTGCTATGGTTTCATATTGAACTCTATTTTATGAATCTAAACAGAAAAAGTATAGGTTTATAGTCGAAAAATAAGTTACAAGTCGTTTTTGTAAAGGTAGTCATTTCAGTCGAAAGAACGACGTCTAGATGACCAATTTAGAAAACATACTTCCACTTTGAGTTTAACCTCAATTTTTGGATATAGTTGCATGTTCATAATAAAAATCATTTTCCCAGAATAACCACTTTTAAATCAAAGTTTATCATAGTTTTTAATTAACTAACCCAAAATAGCCCGCGGTGTTACTACGACGGCGTAAATCCGGTTTTACGGTGTTTTTCGTGTTTTCAGGTTTTAAATCATTAAGTTAGCATATCATATAGATATAGAACATGTGTTTAGTTAATTTTAAATGTCAAGTTAGAGGATTAACTTTTATTTGCGAACAAGTTTAGAATTAACTAAACTATGTTCTAGTGATTACAAGTTTAAACCTTCGAATAAGATAGCTTTATATGTATGAATCGAATGATGTTATGAACATCATGAAATGTCCCGTTCTTATTGATTAAAAACGTTCCATATTAATTGATTTCGTTGCGAGGTTTTGACCTCTATATGAGACATTTTTCAAAGACTGCATTCATTTTAAAACAAACCATAACCTTTATTTTATCAATAAAGGTTTAAAAAGTTTTACGTAGATTATCAAATAATGATAATCTAAAATATCCTGTTTACACACGACCATTACATAATGATTTACAATACGAATATGTTACAACAAAATAAGTTTCTTGAATGTAGTTTTTACACAATATCATACAAGCATGGACTCCAAATCTCGTCCTTATTTAAGTATGCGACAGCGGAAGCTCTTAATAATCACCTGAGAATAAACATGCTTAAAACGTCAACAAAAATGTTGGTGAGTTATAGGTTTAACCTATATATATCAAATCATAATAATAGACCACAAGATTTCATATTTCAATACACATCCCATACATAGAGATAAAAATCATTCATATGGTGAACACCTGGTAACCGACATTAACAAGATGCATATATAAGAATATCCCCATCATTCCGGGACACCCTTCGGATATGATATAAATTTCGAAGTACTAAAGCATCCGGTACTTTGGATGGGGCTTGTTGGGCCCGATAGATCTATCTTTAGGATTCGCGTCAATTAGGGTGTCTGTTCCCTAATTCTTAGATTACCAGACTTAATAAAAAGGGGCATATTCGATTTCGATAATTCAACCATAGAATGTGGTTTCACGTACTTGTGTCTATTTTGTAAATTATTTATAAAACTTGCATGTATTCTCATCCCAAAAATATTAGATTTTAAAAGTGGGACTATAACTCACTTTCACAGATTTTTACTTCGTCGAGAAGTAAGACTTGGCCACTGTTGATTCACGAACCTATAACAATATATACATATATATCAAAGTATGTTCAAAATATATTTACAACACTTTTAATATATTTTGATGTTTTAAGTTTATTAAGTCAGCTGTCCTCGTTAGTAACCTACAACTAGTTGTCCACAGTTAGATGTATAGAAATAAATCGATAAATATTATCTTGAATCAATCCACGATCCAGTGTATACGTATCTCAGTATTGATCACAACTCAAACTATATATATTTTGGAATCAACCTCAACCCTGTATAGCTAACTCCAACATTCACATATAGAGTGTCTATGGTTGTTCCGAAATATATATAGATGTGTCGACATGATAGGTCGAAACATTGTATACGTGTCTATGGTATCTCAAGATTACATAATATACAATACAAGTTGATTAAGTTATGGTTGGAATAGATTTGTTACCAATTTTCACGTAGCTAAAATGAGAAAAATTATCCAATCTTGTTTTACCCATAACTTCTTCATTTTAAATCCGTTTTGAGTGAATCAAATTGCTATGGTTTCATATTGAACTCTATTTTATGAATCTAAACAGAAAAAGTATAGGTTTATAGTCGGAAAAATAAGTTACAAGTCGTTTTTGTAAAGGTAGTCATTTCAGTCGAAAGAACGACGTCTAGATGACCATTTTAGAAAACATACTTCCACTTTGAGTTTAACCATAATTTTTGGATATAGTTTCATGTTCATAATAAAAATCATTTTCTCAGAATAACAACTTTTAAATCAAAGTTTATCATAGTTTTTAATTAACTAACCCAAAACAGCCCGCGGTGTTACTACGACGGCGTAAATCCGGTTTTACGGTGTTTTTCGTGTTTTCAGGTTTTAAATCATTAAGTTAGCATATCATATAGATATAGAACATGTGTTTAGTTGATTTTAAAAGTCAAGTTAGAAGGATTAACTTTTTATTTGCGAACAAGTTTAGAATTAACTAAACTATGTTCTAGTGATTACAAGTTTAAACCTTCGAATAAGATAGCTTTATATATATGAATCGAATGATGTTATGAACATCATTACTACCTTAAGTTCCTTGGATAAACCTACTGGAAAATAGAAAAATGGATCTAGCTTCAACGAATCCTTGGATGGCTCGAAGTTCTTGAAGCAGAATCATGACACGAAAACAAGTTCAAGTAAGATCATCACTTGAAATAAGATTGTTATAGTTATAGAAATTGAACCAAAGTTTGAATATGATTATTACCTTGTATTAGAATGATAACCTACTGTAAGAAACAAAGATTTCTTGAGGTTGGATGATCACCTTACAAGATTGGAAGTGAGCTAGCAAATTTGAAAGTATTCTTGATTTTATGTAACTAGAACTTGTAGAATATATGAAGAACACTTAGAACTTGAAGATAGAACTTGAGAGAGATCAATTAGATGAAGAAAATTGAAGAATGAAAGTGTTTGTAGGTATTTTTGGTCGTTGGTGTATGGATTAGATATAAAGGATATGTAATTTTATTTTCATGTAAATAAGTCATGAATGATTACTCATATTTTTGTAATTTTATGAGATATTTCATGCTAGTTGCCAAATGATGGTTCCCACATGTGTTAGGTGACTCACATGGGCTGCTAAGAGCTGATCATTGGAGTGTATATACTAATAGTACATACATCTAAAAGCTGTGTATTGTACGAGTACGAATACGGGTGCATACGAGTAGAATTGTTGATGAAACTGAACGAGGATGTAATTGTAAGAATTTTTGTTAAGTAGAAGTATTTTGATAAGTTTATTAAAGTCTTTCAAAAGTGTATAAATACATATTAAAACACTACATGTATATACATTTTAACTGAGTCGTTAAGTCATCGTTAGTCGTTACATGTAAGTGTTGTTTTGAAACCTTTAGGTTAACGATCTTGTTAAATGTTGTTAACCCAATATTTATAATATCAAATGAGATTTTAAATTATTATATTATCATGATATTATCATGTATGAATATCTCTTAATATGATATATATATACATTAAATGTCTTTACAACGATAATCGTTACATATATGTCTCGTTTAAAAATCATTAAGTTAGTAGTCTTGTTTTTACATATGTAGTTCATTGTTAATATACTTAATGATATGTTTACTTATCATAGTATCATGTTAACTATATATATATCCATATATATGTCATCATATAGTTTTTACAAGTTTTAACGTTCGTGAATCACCGGTCAACTTGGGTGGTCAATTGTCTATATGAAACATATTTCAATTAATCAAGTCTTAACAAGTTTGATTGCTTAACATGTTGGAAACATTTAATCATGTAAATATCAATCTCAATTAATATATATAAACATGGAAAAGTTTGGGTCACTACAGTACCTACCCGTTAAATAAATTTCGTCCCGAAATTTTAAGCTGTTGAAGGTGTTGACGAATCTTCTGGAAATAGATGCGGGTGTTTCTTCTTCATCTAATCTTCACGCTCCCAGGTGAACTTGGGTCCTCTACGAGCATTCCATCGAACCTTAACAATTGATATCTTGTTTTGCTTAAGTCTTTTAACCTCACGATCCATTATTTCGACGGGTTCTTCGATGAATTGGAGTGTTTCGTTGATTTGGATTTCATCTAATGGAATAGTGAGATCTTATTTAGCAAAACATTTCTTCAAATTCGAGACGTGGAAAGTGTTATGTACAGCCGCGAGTTGTTGAGGTAACTCAAGTCGGTAAGCTACTGGTCCGACACGATCAATAATCTTGAATGGTCCAATATACCTTGGATTTAATTTCCCTCGTTTACCAAATCGAACAACGCCTTTCCAAGGTGCAACTTTAAGCATGACCATCTCTCCAATTTCAAATTCTATATCTTTTCTTTTAATGTCAGCGTAGCTCTTTTGTCGACTTTGGGCGGTTTTCAACCGTTGTTGAATTTGGATGATCTTCTCGGTAGTTTCTTGTATAATCTCCGGACCCGTAATCTGTCTATCCCCCACTTCACTCCAAAAAATCAGAGACCTGCACTTTCTATCATAAAGTGCTTCAAACGGCGCCATCTCAATGCTTGAATGGTAGCTGCTGTTGTAGGAAAATTCTGCTAACGGTAGATGTCGATCCCAACTGTTTCCGAAATCAATAACACATGCTCGTAGCATGTCTTCAAGCGTTTGTATCGTCCTTTCGCTCTGCCCATCAGTTTGTGGATGATAGGCAGTACTCATGTCTAGACGAGTTCCTAATGCTTGCTGTAATGTCTGCCAGAATCTTGAAATAAATCTGCCATCGCTATCAGAGATAATAGAGATTGGTATTCCATGTCTGGAGACGACTTTCTTCAAATACAGTCGTGCTAACTTCTCCATCTTGTCATCTTCTCTTATTGGCAGGAAGTGTGCTGATTTGGTGAGACGATCAACTATTACCCAAATAGTATCAAAACCACTTGCAGTCCTTGGCAATTTAGTGATGAAATCCATGGTAATGTTTTCCCATTTCCATTCTGGGATTTCGGGTTGTTGAAGTAGACCTGATGGTTTCTGATGCTCAGCTTTGACCTTAGAACACGTCAAACATTCTCCTACGTATTTAGCAACATCGGCTTTCATACCCGGCCACCAAAAATGTTTCTTAAGATCCTTGTACATGTTCCCCGTTCTAGGATGTATTGAGTATCTAGTTTTATGAGCTTCTCTAAGTACCATTTCTCTCATATCTCCAAATTTTGGTACCCAAATTCTTTCAGCCCTATACCGGGTTCCGTCTTCCCGAATATTAAGATGCTTCTCCGATCCTTTGGGTATTTCATCCTTTAAATTTCCCTCTTTTAAAACTCCTTGTTGCGCCTCCTTTATTTGAGTAGTAAGGTTATTGTGAATCATTATATTCAGAGATTTTACTCGAATGGGTTCTCTGTCCTTTCTGCTCAAGGCGTTGGCTACCACATTTGCTTTCCCCGGGTGGTAACGAATCTCAAAGTCGTAATCATTCAACAATTCAATCCACCTACGCTGCCTCATATTCAGTTGTTTCTGATTAAATATGTGCTGAAGACTTTTGTGGTCGGTATATATAATACTTTTGACCCCATATAAGTAGTGCCTCCAAGTCTTTAATGCAAAAACAACCGCGCCTAATTCCAAATTATGCGTCGTATAATTTTGCTCGTGAATCTTCAATTGTCTAGACGCATAAGCAATCACCTTCGTTCGTTGCATTAATACACAACCGAGACCTTGCTTTGATGCGTCGCAATAAATCACAAAATCATCATTCCTTTCAGGCAATGACAATATAGGTGCCGTAGTTAGCTTTTTCTTCAATAACTGAAACGCTTTCTCTTGTTCATCATTCCATTCAAATTTCTTCCCTTTATGCGTTAATGCAGTCAAGGGTTTTGCTATTCTGGAAAAGTCTTGGATGAACCTTCTGTAGTAACCAGCTAGTCCTAAAAACTGGCGTATGTGTTTCGGAGTTTTCGGGGTTTCCCACTTTTCAACAGTTTCTATCTTTGCCAGATCCACCTTAATACCCTCTTTGTTCACTATGTGACCGAGGAATTGAACTTCTTCCAACCAAAATGCACACTTTGAAAACTTAGCGTACAATTCTTCCTTCCTCAATACTTCTAACACCTTTCTCAAATGTTCACCGTGTTCTTGGTCATTCTTTGAGTAAATAAGTATGTCATCAATGAAAACAATGACAAACTTGTCAAGGTATGGTCCACACACTCGGTTCATAAGGTCCATGAACACAGCTGGTGTATTAGTTAAACCAAACGGCATGACCATAAACTCGTAATGACCGTAACGTGTTCTGAAAGCAGTCTTTGGAATATCATCTTCTTTCACCCGCATTTGATGATACCCGGAACGTAAGTCAATCTTTGAATAAACAGACGAGCCTTGTAGTTGATCAAATAAGTCGTCGATTCTCGGTAGTGGGTAGCGGTTCTTGATGGTAAGTTTATTCAACTCTAGGTAGTCGATACACAACCTGAATGTACCATCTTTCTTCTTGACAAACAAAACAGGAGCTCCCCACGGTGATGTGCTTGGTCGAATGAAACCACGCTTTAAAAGTTCTTGTAATTAGCTTTGCAGTTCTTTCATCTCGCTGGGTGCGAGTCTGTAAGGAGCACGAGCTATTGGTGCAGCTCCTGGTACAAGATCTATTTGAAATTCAACGGATCGATGTGGGGGTAATCCCGGTAATTCTTTCGGAAATACATCGGGAAATTCTTTTGCAATGGGAACATCATTGATGCTCTTTTCTTCAGTTTGTACTTTCTCGACGTGTGTTAGAACAGCATAGCAACCTTTTCTTATTAGTTTTTGTGCCTTCAAATTACTAATAAGATGTAGCTTCGTGTTGCCCTTTTCTCCGTACACCATTAAGGGTTTTCCTTTTTCTCGTATAATGCGAATTGCATTTTTGTAACAAACGATCTCTGCTTTCACTTCTTTCAACCAGTCCATACCGATTATCACATCAAAACTCCCTAACTCTACTGGTATCAAATCAATCTTAAATGTTTCGCTAACCAGTTTAATTTCTCAATTCCGACATATATTATCTGCTGAAATTAATTTACCATTTGCTAATTCGAGTAAAAATTTACTATCCAAAGGCGTCAATGGACAACTTAATTTAGCACAAAAATCTCTACTCATATAGCTTCTATCCGCACCCGAATCAAATAAAACGTAAGCAGATTTATTGTCAATAAGAAACGTACCCGTAACAAGCTCCGGGTCTTCCTGTGCCTCTGCCGCATTAATATTGAAAACTCTTCCGCGGCCTTGTCCTTTCGTGTTCTCCTGGTTCGGGCAATTTCTAATAATGTGGCCCGGTTTTCCACATTTATAACAAACTACATTGGCATAACTTGCTCCGACACTACTTGCTCCGCCATTACTCGTTCCAACACCATTTGTTCCTTTCGTTCTATTAACCCCTGGTCCGTAGACCTCACACTTCGCTGCGCTATGACCATCTCTTTTACACTTGTTGCAAAATTTGGTGCAGAACCCCGAGTGATACTTTTCACACCTTTGGCATAGCTGCTTCTGATTGTTGTTGTTGTTGCGGTTATTGTTGTTGTTGGAATGATTGTTGTAGTTGCTGTTGTTGTTGTTGTTGTTGTTGTTGTTGTTGTTGTTGTTGTTGTTGTTGTTGTTGTTGTTGTTGTTGTTGTTGTTGTTGTTGTTGTTGTTGTTGTTGTTGTTGTTGTTGTTGTTATTGTTGTTGTTGTTGTTGTTGTTGTTGTTGTTATTGTTGGGCCGTTTGTTGTAGTTGCGATTGATGTTGCGATTGTTGGGATAATTGTTGCGATTATTGTTGTAATTGTTGTTGTTGTTGTATTGGTGATTCTTATCACCGTTTTCCTCTCACTTTCTTTTGACTTGCTTCACATTGGCCTCTTCAGCAGTCTGTTCTTTAATTCTTTCTTCAATCTGGTTCACTAGTTTGTGAGCCATTCTACATGCATGTTGTATGGAGGCGGGCTCGTGTGAACTTATATCTTCTTGGATTCTTTCCGGTAATCCTTTCACAAATGCGTCGATCTTCTCTTCCTCATCTTCGAATGCTCCCGGACACAATAAGCACAATTCTGTGAATCGTCTTTCGTACGTGGTAATATCAAATCCTTGGGTTCATAACCCTCTAAGTTCTGTCTTGAGCTTATTGACCTCGGTTCTGGGACGGTACTTCTCGTTCATCAAGTGCTTGAATGCTGACCACGGTAGTGCGTACGCATTGTCTTGTCCCACTTGCTCTAGATAGGTATTCCACCATGTTAACGCAGAACCTGTGAAGGTATGAGTAGCGTACTTCACTTTGTCCTCTTCAGTACACTTACTTATGGCAAACACCGATTCGACCTTCTCGGTCCACCGTTTCAATCCGATCGGTCCTTCGGTTCCATCAAATTCCAAAGGTTTGCAGGCAGTGAATTCTTTGTAGGTGCATCCTACACGATTTCCTGTACTGCTAGATCCAAGGTTATTGTTGGTATGTAGCGCGGCCTGTACTGCGGCTATGTTTGAAGCTAGAAAAGTACGGAATTCCTCTTCATTCATATTCACGGTGTGTCGAGTAGTCGGTGCCATTTCCTTCAAAATAGTCAAATGGAACAAGTTAATCATACAGAATATTAAGAGTAGTTAATAGTATTTCGTAGCATAATATGAACTCATTTATAAAAGCTTTTTCTTCATATTAGCGTTTTATAAGTTTAAATTCGGGTAGTACCTACCCGTTAAGTTCATACTTAGTAGCTAATATACAATTCAACTACTACAATTCTATATGAAAAACTGATTATAAAAATATTTCGCGTTCAAACTTTTACACAATATTTTACAAACTTACAATACCGCTTATTTTACATATAGCATGAAATATAGCACACAATAAATTTGATACAAGATGGTTGTGAAGATAATTCTAGCTAGTACACAAGTCGTTCAGCAAAGGCAATAAAGACACGTAATTCATACGTCCAGAAACAAGTCATGCATTCTGATTTTACTAGGATTATTTCCCATCCTTGGTCTTGTGGAACATAACCATTATGGCCGTTGATAAGACACCGTGTTGTAACGTCGTCAAAGGAACGAGTGTTACGTAATGTCCAACAGTCCCGTAACAATCTAAAAACCTCATTTCTTACCCCAATTACCGACTCCGTCACTTGTGGGAACGTTTTGTTTAATAGTTGTAGCCCATTGTTCTTGTTCTCACTTTGGTGAGAAGCGAACATTACTAATCTGTAAGCATAACATGCTTCTTTATGTTGCATGTTAGCCGCTTTTTCTAAATCACGAAGTCCAATATTCAGATATATTGAGTCAAAAAAATTTCTTAACCCATTGCGTAAAATAGCATTTGGGTTCCCCGCAATATATGCGTCAAAGTAAACACATCGTAACTTATGGATTTCCCAATGTGATATCCCCCATCTTTCGAACGAAAGCCTTTTATAAACCAAGACATTCTTGGAACGTTCTTCGAATGTCTTACAAACTGATCTCGCCTTAAATAGTTGTGCCGAAGAATTCTGACCATCTCTAGACAAGATTTCATCAATCATGTCTCCGGGTAGGTCTCTTAAAATATTGGGTTGTCTATCCATTTTATGTTTTTATACTGTAAAATAGACAAGTGTTAGATTCATAAAAAAAATACTTATTAATACAAGCAATTTTTACATATATCATAAAGCATAAGCACACTATATTACATATATTACACCACACGAATACAACTATCTTATTCCGACTCGCTTGTTTCTTCTTCTTCGGTTTTGGTTCGTTTTGCCAAGTTTCTAGGGATATAAGATGTTCCCCTAATACGAGCTGTCGTTTTCCACATTGGTTTAGAAAAACCTGGTGGTTTAGAGGTTCCCAGGTCATTGTTACAACTTAAGGACTTCGGGGGTTGACGATACATATAAAGTTCATCGGGGTTGGAATTAGATTTCTCTATTTTTATGCCCTTTCCCTTATTATTTTCTTTTGCCTTTTTAAATTCAGTTGGGGTAATTTCTATAACATCATCGGAATTCTCGTCGGAATCCGATTCATCGGAGAATTGGTAATCCTCCCAATATTTTGCTTCCTTGGCGGAAACACCATTGACCATAATTAACCTTGGTCGGTTGGTTGAGGATTTTCTTTTACTTAACCGTTTTATTATTTCCCTCACCGGTTCTATTTCTTCATCCGGTTCCGATTCTTCTTCCGGTTCCGACTCTTCTTCCGGTTCCTCTTCGGGAACTTGTGAATCAGTCCACGAATTATTCCAATTTACATTTGACTCTTCATTATTATTAGGTGAGTCAATGGGACTTGTTCTAGAGGTAGACATCTATCACATAATATCAAACGCGTTAAGAGATTAATATATCACATAATATTCACATGTTAAAAATATATAGTTTCCAACAAAATTTGTTAAGCAATCATTTTTCAAGTAAACACGGTCGAAGTCCAGACTCACTAATGCATCCTAACAAACTCGATAAGACACACTAATGCAAAATTCTTGTTCTCTAAGACCAATGCTTGGATACCAACTGAAATGTCTCGTTCTTATTGATTAAAAACGTTCCATATTAATTGATTTCGTTGCGAGGTTTTGACCTCTATATGAGACGTTTTTCAAAGACTGCATTCATTTTAAAACAAACCATAACCTTTATTTCATCAATAAAGGTTTAAAAAGCTTTACGTAGATTATCAAATAATGATAATCTATAATATCCTGTTTACACACGACCATTACATAATGGTTTACAATACAAATATGTTACAACAAAATAAGTTTCTTGAATGCAGTTTTTACACAATATCATACAAGCTTGGACTCCAAATCTCGTCCTTATTTAAGTATGCGACAGCGGAAGCTCTTAATAATCAACTGAGAATAAACATGCTTAAAACGTCAACAAAAATGTTGGTGAGTTATAGGTTTAACCTATATATATCAAATCATAATAATAGACCACAAGATTTCATATTTCAATACACATCCCATACATAGAGATAAAAATCATTCATATGGTGAACACCTGGTAACCGACATTAACAAGATGCATATATAAGAATATCCCCATCATTCCGGGACACCCTTCGAATATGATATAAATTTCGAAGTACTAAAGCATCCGGTACTTTGGATGGGGCTTATTGGGCCCGATAGATCTATCTTTAGGATTCGCGTCAATTAGGGTGTCTGTTCCCTAATTCTTAGATTACCAGACTTAATAAAAAGGGGCATATTCGATTTCGATAATTCAACCATAGAATGTGGTTTCACGTACTTGTGTCTATTTTGTAAATCATTTATAAAACCTGCATGTATTCTCATCCCAAAATATTAGATTTTAAAAGTGGGACTATAACTCACTTTCACAGATTTTTACTTCGTCGGGAAGTAAGACTTGGCCACTGGTTGATTCACGAACCTATAACAATATATACATATATATCAAAGTATGTTCAAAATATATTTACAACACTTTTAATATATTTTGATGTTTTAAGTTTATTAAGTCAGCTGTCCTCGTTAGTAACCTACAACTAGTTGTCCACAGTTAGATGTACAGAAATAAATCGATAAATATTATCTTGAATCAATCCACGACCCAGTGTATACGTATCTCAGTATTGATCACAACTCAAACTATATATATTTTGGAATCAACCTCAACCCTGTATAGCTAACTCCAACATTCACATATAGAGTGTCTATGGTTGTTCCGAAATATATATAGATGTGTCGACATGATAGGTCGAAACATTGTATACGTGTCTATGGTATCTCAAGATTACATAATATACAATACAAGTTGATTAATTTATGGTTGGAATAGATTTGTTACCAATTTTCACGTAGCTAAAATGAGAAAAATTATCCAATCTTGTTTTACCCATAACTTCTTCATTTTAAATCCGTTTTGAGTGAATCAAATTGCTATGATTTCATATTGAACTCTATTTTATGAATCTAAACAGAAAAAGTATAGGTTTATAGTCGAAAAATAAGTTACAAGTCATTTTTGTAAAGGTAGTCATTTCAGTCGAAAGAACGACGTCTAGATGACCATTTTAGAAAACATACTTCCACTTTGAGTTTAACCATAATTTTTGGATAAAGTTTCATGTTCATAATAAAAATCATTTTCCCAGAATAACAACTTTTAAATCAAAGTTTATCATAGTTTTTAATTAACTAACCCAAAACAGCCCGCGGTGTTACTACGACGGCGTAAATCCGGTTTTACGGTGTTTTTCGTGTTTCCAGGTTTTAAATCATTAAGTTAGCATATCATATAGATATAGAACATGTGTTTAGTTAATTTTAAAAGTCAAGTTAGAAGGATTAACTTTTATTTGCGAACAAGTTTAGAATTAACTAAACTATGTTCTAGTGATTACAAGTTTAAACCTTCGAATAAGATAGCTTTATATGTATGAATCGAATGATGTTATGAACATCATTACTACCTCAAGTTCCTTGGATAAACCTACTGGAAATGAGAAAAATAGATCTAGCTTCAAAGGATCCTTGGATGGCTTGAAAGTTCTTGAAGCAGAATCATGACACGAAAACAATTTCAAGTAAGATTTCCACTCGAAATAAGATTGTTATAGTTATAGAAATTGAATTAAAGTTTGAATATGATTATTACCTTGTATAGGAAAGATAACCTACTGTAAGTAACAAAGGTTTCTTGATCTTGGATGATTACTTGGAATGGATTTAGAAAACTTGGAAGTAAACTTGCAATCTTGGAAGTATTCTTGATTTTATGAAACTAGAACTTTTGGAATTTATGAAGAACACTTAGAACTTGAAGATAGAACTTGAGAGAGATCAATTAGATGAAGAAAATTGAAGAATGAAAGTGTTTGTAGGTGTTTTTGGTCGTTGGTGTATGGATTAGATATAAAGGATATGTAATTTTGTTTTCATGTAAATAAGTCATGAATGATTACTCATATTTTTGTAATTTTATGAGATATTTCATGCTAGTTGCCAAATGATGGTTCCCACATGTGTTAGGTGACTCACATGGGCTGCTAAGAGCTGATCATTGGAGTGTATATACCAATAGTACATACATCTAAAAGCTGTGTATTGTACAAGTACGAATATGGGTGCATACGAGTAGAATTGTTGATGAAACTGAACGAGGATGTAATTGTAAGCATTTTTGTTAAGTAGAAGTATTTTGATAAGTGTCTTGAAGTCTTTCAAAAGTGTATGAATACATATTAAAACACTACATGTATATACATTTTAACTGAGTCGTTAAGTCATCGTTAGTCGTTACATGTAAATGTTGTTTTGAAACCTTTAGGTTAACGATCTTGTTGAATGTTGTTAACCCATTGTTTATTATAACAAATGAGATGTTAAATTGTTATATTATCATGATATTATGATATATAATATATCTTAGTATGATATATATAAAGTTAAATGTCGTTACAATGATAATCGTTACATATATGTCTCGTTTCGAAATCATTAAGTTAGTAGTCTTATTTTTACATATGCATTTCATTGTTAATACACTTAATAATCTATTTACTTATCATTTAAAATAATTAACCAAGTGTATCAATATCTTAATATGATTCATACGTACCTAGTAAGACGTTGTTATAACGATAATCGTTATATATATCGTTTTCGAGTTTCTTAAAGTAATAGTCTCATTTTTATGTATATAACTCATTGTTAAAATACCTAATGAGATACATACTTATAATAAAATCATGTTAACTATATATATAACCATATATATGTCATCGTATAGTTTTTACAAGTTTTAACGTTCGTGAATCACCGGTCAACATGGGTAGTCAATTGTCTATATGAAACCTATTTCAATTAATCAAGTCTTAACAAGTTTGATTGCTTAATATGTTGGAAACACTTAATCATGTAAATAACAATTTCATTTAATATATATATAAACATGGAAAAGTTCGGGTCACTACAGTTTTGTCTCAGGTGCTGTTTGATTCAAGCTCTTATTCTTACTGCTTATGTGATGCTACTTGGACATAGGATCAAGAGATATCGCATTTATTACTTCTGCATGTGAACATTTATGATATTGTTATTCCTGTCATTGTAACGACATTTCATTTTCCGCTGCATACTCATTAAAGTTAAATTCATCATTTAGTATTGTTCTCGTTTATTATAATATGTTGGTATGTTTTGATATTAGTGAGGTTCCTTCCAGACTCTATTGGGAGGATGTTACAGATTGGTATCAGAGCATAACCAGGCTATTATAGAGAACCAGGATTGCATTTTTATGTGTGCCTTACTTGTTAGCTAGGGTGCCTTAGCAATCTAGGAAACTATAACCTTTTCTGCCTTAGAATTAAAGCACTTAAGATTGTCCCATAATCTTAACGATTATGCTTTAATAAACTTGACTTAAAGATTCTAATCAAAATATCCTTCCTAATGTTAGGATGTCTAATTATCATCAAACGACCAAAATGAATCTTTTCAAGCCAACCGAAAAAGATACTGAAAGGTCTTCCACAGAAAGACCAGTCCAAAGTCCACCTTATGGCTTTGGTGGTCCTCCCTCACCAAATTATAGCCCAAATACTACTCTAAAGTTACATGGGTCTCCTGAATACTATCCAACCCCGAGGAATAAAGACAAGAGGAAATGTCTTGAAGAAACTGGGCCGTCAAAGAAAAGATCCCGATCTCCTTTCTACGATGAAGTTGATGCCAAGTACGAGCTCATGAATCTGCGAAAAACTACCGATGACCTAATTCGCCATATTACAATGATCGATTTTCAAATGAAGGAAAAAGACCTAGCGATCAAGAAGCTCATGGAGGAAAATGCTGAACTAAAGAAAGAGATAAAGTTGGTGAAGTATGAAGGTGATAGAAATACCCGATGGGGGAAGCAATCTCTCTCCTACCTAAGAGAATATGTTGACCTTAGATTGAATATGGAGGAAAACCGCGTAAATAATCAACTTTCTATAAGGGACCACAAGTACCATGTAATCAACAATGAAGTTTCTAACCTTTATGATAATCTCGAGTTCCTGCATGAGAAACAAAAGGCGAAGAATGAGAAAGTTGAGAAGTTTATGAAGAAGGTTGAGGACGAGAAGAAGGAATATGAATCTTAATATTCTTTAGTTATCTTTCTATTTTCCATCTATGTAAAGGCTATGCCTTAAAACTATTTCTATTTCTGAATCATATATTAAAAGGCTTATTTAATGCCTAGTTCCTTAATAAAATAAAGTGTTTTATTTATATCATGTGATATTAATACTTTATCTTATTCCTACTTGTAATTGCTCAAATTTGTTAACTTATCCGACTTATGTTCACTTTTATGTAGTGACATCATGGTTCGTTCAGCTGCACCTACCGTTAACAACGTTGTGTTAACTCCTGAGCAATTCCAACAGTTACTTGCTGCCGCCCAAGGCAACGCCCAAGCTAACCATGCTAATCCACAACCGAAACCTTGTTCCTACAAGGATTTTTCAAACTGTCATCCTCCTGCATTTAAGGGGACTGAAGAAGCTGTCGAACTAGTCCGTTGGTTCGAGAAGATGGAATCTATTTTCCATATTTGCAACTGTGGTGATAACGATCGAGTAAAGTATGCCACTAGCTCATTGGGTGGCAATGCTTTAACTTGGTGGACTGCTCATGCCAAGTCCGTAGGAATTGATAGTGCTAATGCAATTCCATGGGATGAACTCAAAAGCATGATGGTCAACAAATTCTGTCCTCGAAGTCAAGTTCAGAAACTTGAAGCTGAGTTCTGGGAACTGAAGGTCAAGGGTACTGACATTGAGAACTATACCAATCGTTATCTGGAGCTTTCTACTCTATGTCCTGAAATGTTTCCTACTGAAGCTAGAAGAATTGAGCGGTATATTGAAGGTCTTCCCGAGGATGTTCAAGGGAATGTTATTGCTGCTGAGAAGGTTACTTTGGATACTGTGATTCTCATGGCACAAAATCTCATGTTGGCCAAGAGAAGAAGGGCGTCGACCAATAAGCAAGTTGAAACCAATGGTAATGATGGTAAGAGAAAGTTTGAGCCATCTCAAGGTTCGGCTCAGAATGATAATAAGAAACCTGCGGATGGTACAAGGTCTAATTATAAGGGTACTTATCCTTTCTGTATTCGTTGTGAGAGGCATCACCCGGGGAAGTGTACTGCGGTTTGTGCGTTGTGTAAGAAAGTGGGACATGTTGCTAAGACGTGTAAGACTCCTCCGAAAGATAAGGCTATTGTTCTGGCCAAAGCTCCTCCTACATGCTATACTTGTGGAGAGAAGGGACACATTAGTCCGAATTATCCTAAGAAGAAAGATAATCCCGCTACTGGAGCTAATGCTACTGCTGCGAAGGGTCGTGCGTTTGTTATTACTGCTGCTGAAGCCCGAGATGAAGATGAAGTTATCACGGGTACGTATCTTGTCAATAATTTCTATGCAACTATTTTATTCGATACTGGTGCCGACAGAAGTTACGTGTCTAGTGATTTTTGTACCCTATTTGCTGAAAAGCCTCAACCCTTAGAAACTAAAAGATTAGTAGAAGTAGCCAATGGAAAGGTCATGCAAGTCGATAAAATCTATAAAAACTGCAACCTAATCTTAGCCGATAAAGAATTTAAGATAGACCTTTTGCCGGTCAAACTCGGAAGTTTTGACGTCGTAGTTGGTATGGATTGGTTACGTCCATTACATGCTGCTATCATGTGTTACGATAAAACTGTTAATGTTCCATTGGGGAATGGAGATACTCTCATCATCCAAGGTGAAAAGAGTGGTTCTAATCTCAATATCATCTCCTATATCAAAACCCGCAAATACCTTATGAAAGGTTATCCAGCCATTCTAGCCCACGTTAAGCTGATCGAATCGGAAGAGAAGCGTATTGAAGATGTACCAGTGGTTAGAGACTATCCCGATGTGTTTCCCGAAGATCTTCCTGGTCTTCCACCTCCTCGACAAGTTGAATTTCAAATTGATTTAGCTCCCGGTGCTGCGCCTATTGCTAAAGCACCATACTGTTTAGCACCTTCCGAAATGAAGGAACTTTCCAACCAGCTCCAAGAACTATTAGATAAAGGTTTCATTCGTCCAAGCTCGTCCCCATGGGGAGCTCCTATTCTATTTGTTAAAAAGAAGGATGGTACGTTAAGGATGTGCATTGATTACCGCGAACTTAACAAGCTTACTATCAAGAACCGTTATCTGTTGCCACGTATTGATGATCTATTCGACCAACTTCAAGGGTCAATTGTTTATTCAAAGATTGATTTGAGGTCCGGATATCACCAACTTAGAGTCAAGGAATCTGATATTCCTAAGACTGCTTTTCGCACTCGTTATGGGCACTATGAATTCTGTGTCATGCCTTTTGGTTTGACCAATGCTGTAGAGACCCGTCCTAATCCATCCGGACGAAGTCCATATCGATTATAAACGATTCACAACAGTTGATTACATCGCGAGGTACTTGACCTCTATATGATACATTTTACAAACATTGCATTCGTTTTTGAAAAGTCAATCTTTCATTACATCAAAAGTTGACAGCATGCATACCATTTCATAATATATCTAACTATAATTGACTTAACAATAATCTTGATGAACTCGACGACTCGAATGCAACGTCTTTTGAAATATGTCATGAATGACTCCAAGTAATGTCTCTAATATGAACAAATGCACAGCGGAAGATTTCTTTCGTACCTGAGAATAAACATGCTTACAAGTGTCAACCAAAAGGTTGGTGAGTTCATTAGTTTAACATAAATAATTATTTCATAATTTTAATAGACCACAAGATTTCATATTTCCATTTCTCATAAACATACGTCTCATGCATAGAGACAAAAATATCATTCATATGGGTTGAACACCTGGTAACCGACATTCACAATATGCATATAAGAATATCCCCATCATTCCGGGATCCTCCTTCGGACATGATATAAATTTCGAAGTACTAAAGCATCCAGTACTTTGGATGGGGCTTGTTTGGCCCGATAGATCTATCTTTAGAGTTCGCGTCAATTAGGGTGTCTGTTCCCTAATTCTTAGATTACCAGACTTAATAACAAGGGGCATATTCGATTTCGATCATTCAACCATATAATGTAGTTTTGATTACTTGTGTCTATATCGTAAAAACATTTATAAAAATTGCGAATGTATTCTCAGCCCAAAAATATAAAGGGTAAAAAAGTAAATGAAACTCACGCATATAAATATTGTAAAATAGTTATTAAAACATTGCATGTATTCTCAGCCCAAAAATATATATAAAAAGGGAATAATGAAACTCACGCATATAATTATTGTAAAACAGTTAATAAAGTATTTGCATGTATTCTCAGCCCCAAAAATGTAAAGAGTAAAAGGGGAGCAAATGAAACTCACCATACTGTATTTTGTAGTAAAAATACATATGACGTCATTTAACAAGTGTAGGGTTGACCTCGGATTCACGAACCTATATCATTTATATATATTAACACATATAGTTGTAATCGAACAATATATTTATTATTAGTGATATATTTGTTATTTTAATGATTTATGAGTTCCATTAATAACTTAAATATATTTATATATATTACTTATTATAATAATAATAGAGTTAGGTCATATATGTTAGATGTATTTTATGTAACTAATATTTATTTGATTAAAATAATACTGATAAATAAAAAAATCGTAATATCTTTATAATAATATCAGTAGTTATAATTATAATAATAATAATAATAATAATAATAATAATACTTATTAAAAGAATAATGATAATAATATTAATGATTCTATTAATGATACTAATAATAATAATTTTAATAGTAAAGGTAAACTTATTAAAAATGATAATTTTAATAATAGGAATGATATTAATAATAGTAATAGTAATAATAATGACTATAATATTTATAATAATACTTTTACTAATAATGATAATATTAAGGATATTAATAATAATAATACTTATAATAATAATAATAATAATAATAATAATAATAATAATGATAATAATAGTATTGTTAATAATAACAATGATAAATGAAAATCTTAATAAAATGATACTTTTAATAATAATAATAATAATAATAATAGGTTTTAATAAAATGATATGTTTGATAATAGTGAAATAATATTTTTTTTACAATAATACTTGATAATAATAATAATAATAATAATAATAATAATAATAATAATAATAATAATAATAATAATAATAAGACTACCTTAAGAGAAAAGCTTCCAAAAACATATAAAACTGCCACAACCAAAGCTCGAACCCGCAACCTTTCAAACACACATAACACCCTAGACCATCACGCTATCACTTACTTTTCTATTTTATCTGGCAAGTGATTTGTATTTAACTCGCTTTTAACTGTTTTTCTTCATCATCTTAATCAACACAACAAGTCGACCAAAGATGAACCCCATTATCATAATCAATTTTATTATCCAACATCATCACCTAATCTATTGTTATCATAATCACTATTATCTTAACCCACATAAAATCATGATCATAATATCACCTATCATCATCAAATCATCGTCCACATAGAATCATCTTCATTAAATCGTTACTATCCTCATCGGCATCTCATCATCATCTTAAAATCGTTTAACTTAATCATATATTCTTTATCACAATTATCTAACTTCTGTTACTCGCCATGTATCATCATTCTTATATTCTGTAACCTCATCATTTTATTATCCTCATCACCATCCTTTGGTCCACCAAGAAAAATAAAATATAACGCGAAAGAAATAATTCGTTAATGGGACAAAGTTTGATTTCACATCTCCTCATATCTCCATGATAATTCATTAACTGGTACAGCCTGGTAAAGTTGTAAACATAGAATGGAAACCGCCTATGGGTCCTTGGTGGGGTTCGACATAAAGTAGAAGGAAATGGATACGTGTAATAGTCGAATATTTAAATCACAAGTTGCTTAATTTCTTTTTATTAAAACCGGGTGAAGGTTGCTTGTGGTCTACCTCCGTAACACAAAAGACCCACTCAACAGCAAAAGTGAATCCACTTGTTTTACTTTTTTTTTTTTTGGAAAGGAAATCGGGATAAGTAGAAAAATAAAAGTTGTAGCAATACTTTAATAGATGGGTTTTTGGTTAAACAAGTGTAAACAGCAGAAATATAAAAAAGTGATGTTGCATACAACCACTCAAAGCAACTTTATCGACAAATGGTTATATAAGTGGGAGTGTGAGTACTTCGGTCACTTGCATAAGGGAAACGAAAAAAATATATATATCAGCAATTATTTCCAACGAATGATGTTGAGTTGTTGATGATAAACAAGAGGGTATTCCTTGAAAAGATGGTGATTTAGTTGGGTTCAAGCTGATGCAAAAAGAAAAAAATTAAAATAAAATTAAATAGATAAATAGTGGACGTAATCGAATATGGTGATGGTGTAGCTCAAACATAGAGGTATGGATGTGAGATTCAAGGTGGTGAGTTATATCTTTGAATCACACAGAAATATCAGTTGATCCGATGGGCTGTGGTGATGGCGACCTAGAAGAAAGACAATATACAATAGGGTTTGTGTGGGTTGGAGTTCGAACAGGATCATGAAGAAATCATACGTAACTAATGGCTCTTGTTTGAACTATGTTTGGAAGAAATAGAAAACAGATATATGGAAGCATGGATAGTAGGTGGTTAGCTTTGATGATTATGAAGAAGGTGGTTTGATAATGCAAGGTTGTCTTGATGTGTGGTTTTTGTGAGTTTCAAAACAGAGATATTATACTGTAAAAAAATAAATGAATAAATATGTTTATTCTTTGCATTACAGTATTGTGAAATTATTAGTGATGGTGGAGTAGATTTCAATCACCTAACAACTTGAATTTATGGAATTATATAATATATTTGGGTGTCGACATTTTCATCAATCAGGAATTAAATACATAAAATATAAAAAGTAGATAATGAAATTTAACAAATTGTACGATTGAAATTGATGTGTAACAAATTCTTTGTTTTGTTCTGAGGGTTAGGATCGACAGATTTAACAGGATGATAGTGATTTGCGTATTTATCAGTACATATAAAGTGTATATCAGTATATACATATATAATCCATAGATTTTTTTTATATTTAATCAATATAATTATATTACTACTATTAATAATACAAATAATAATATTACTAATACTATTATTATTATTAATAAATAGACTAGTATTAATAAAGGATAATAGTATGATAATATTAATACTAACAATTTAATTATTAACTCAAATCATCAAATCATATAATACTTTATTTAATATCTCTAATTATTATTTATATACCTATATATATATATATATATATATATATATATATATATATATATATATATATATATATATATACAAACAATCGTTCGTGAATCGTCGGGAATAGTCAAGGTCAAATGCATTCATGAAAAATAGTTCCAACATTTTGAGACTCGGTTTAATAGACTTTGCTTATCGTGTCGGAATCATATAAAGATTTAAGTTTAAATTTGGTCGGAAATTCCTGGGTCATCACAGTACCTACCCGTTAAAGAAATTTCGTCCCGAAATTTGAGTGAGGTTGTCATGGCTAACAATAAATATATTTTCCTGACGAATATGAGCTGATAAATAGAGTTTTATCATTATTGAAAAACACAGATAAAATAATTCGATTATTCGAAGAGTACAATTGAAGCTATCACGAAAGAGTGAAATAGGAAAGTAAAGATTCATCTTAACTTTTGACAGAGTCGGGGTTGAATTCCGGAATTCAGTGGATTTAAATAAAATCTTCGAAATCTAAAAGATTTGATTCTTCAGTGAGTAAGGAAATTAAGATCTCTATAATTAAATACGGCGATCTGTCTTGATTACTCTGTCTGATATTTCCACTATAAATTAAGCTATTCTGTTCCATTATTCTCACCATTCATATACTTTCCTTCTTAGTTCATACATCCAAAAGATTGTGAAAATGCTTAGTCCATTTCTAATCCTTGATATTTTGCTAATTATCATTTCTGTCATCCTTCTTTTCAATCTTTCACCAGAAGAATCTGCTTATTTCTACTTTGACCTTGAGGTTATAGTGCTTTTAATCCTCCCGTGTCTTTATGTTGCTATAAACATTGATATACACGGTTTGTAATTTATGTGTTGTTATCGGGTTTTTATATCTTCCCTTATACTTCAATGTCTCTATTTCTGTTTCCTATAATCATTGTCATCCACAGTTAATACTCCCTCCTATTTGTTGCGATTTATACTTTAATTTCTATTTCAGAGCTTTGTCCCTCCGTTTCTTCTTCTTGCGATTAGGCATCTCTCGTAATGGTTCAGAATTCGCAGATATAAGTTTCAGAATGAACATTGTTAATGTTCTAAGAAGGGAATGGTAATGGCACGATTTTGATTTGTTAAATTATTAGAATACCCTGGAAAGGACCGAATTATCAAGAAATATTTTCTTGATATTTTAGAGGTTTAAATAGAATACAAGAGTCGTGTAACATGGCACATGATGACGTTATGATCTGTGAATCATCATGTTCCATTAGAAACTCAGCATGACTTACTATAATATAATTACGCTGATCAAGTGTCATTATATTATACTACTCATGCATCAGTTCCCAACATTACTTCAATAACATTCATATTTTAAGCTCGAAAGTTTACAAAATATAGAAACTAATAGTTTCTATATGATGTAACACTGATAGTACGAAGAGATTAATGATTTCAGATAAGAGTAGTTATAAAAATATCTCCAGAAATATGGAGGATATTTATAATGAAAGATACGATAATATCTCGGAATATCTAAGATCAGAGGATGATAGAAACTATTGTCTACAAGGGTTTAGAGTAAGGAGCAAGATATTTACTAAAGACTTTAGCAGGCATTGAATCATTTGGATTCTTTGAAGTCAACTTATTCTTTGTGATCTGTCCACGGCTTTCTTCATAGTTTCGCATAATCTGCTTTTCGGTACTAAATTTTCTATTGAATGTTTCCAATATAATGATACACAGGAAGCACGAAGAGGTATATAATTTCGGACGAGAATATTTATAAAAATATCTTCAGAAATATCGAAGATATTTATGATGATATTTTGGAATTTCTAAGTTCGATGGTTGATGAAGAAAGATTTTCCGCAAGATTTTAACATGGATACGGAGTAAAATATTCGTTAAAGGTTTCATCGGATCCAGAATTACTTGGGTTCTTTGAATATATGGTATGGTCCTTGTATTTGTCCTTGGTCTCCTTCGTGGTTAGCTCAATCCGTTTTCCAGTTCCAACTTTTCTGAGCTTTTCCAACATACTATTCTTTATCATCAAACTTTCGATGATTAAGGTCGTTTACGGTTGTCTATGGTTTCTGCTGCTTCATTCAGTTTTTTTTTCAACATTCAGAGTATTGATTCGCAGACTGGGTGCTTTTCAAAATTCCATAATGGAAGATCATGATTCTAAGAGATAAGTGTTATATGTATACATATAACTGTTGATGTAGTAATGGTGTGAGTTTTCAAAGTACTGATTGCTGATTTCCCGGTATTTGGTATGGCAGTTCTCTTTACAAGATGCGGATGGATATATGATAGGACTTTAATGAACAATTATAATGGTTTTTCGGAGATAAACTTAAGTTAATGAATAATGAATTTGCTAGTAAGTTTACTGCTAATGTGGTGGTATATAAACGGTTCTCCGGTAACGATGATGAAGGGGGTAATCTTTATAATAAAGTTTATTCGAATGAAAAATTGAAGTGGATTTGTTGGAGCTGTGACAAAATTGGCTAATTGTGAAAAAGAATTGCAATGTTATTTTGGGTGATAATAACACTAAGGAATTAGCATAACTACGTGTTAAACGTTTACTCAGTTTCTGAGAGTTTTTCAGGTGCATAACTATATGCATAAGTTCTTTCTTTCGTAGGTATCGTGTGGTTGGTTCATCCCCTCGATTGAGGTGTTTTCAAGAATCATGAAAGGTTTGAACGCAGATTATAATCGTCAAGATACAAATGAGGTTTAAGATGAAATCAAGTGGTAAACTTGAAGAATTGTTTTGTTTCATATGTTATAATCAATATTTTAATTCATTTTAATTGTCCAATGTTGGTAGTCCTCAGTTGATAGTCTACAGTTGACAGTCCAATAATTCATATATAATTTAATATATAATATTCGAATTAATTATTACGTATCGTGACCTGTGAACATGTCTCAGACTCGATCACAACTCAAACTATATATATTATTGTAGAATCAACCTCAACCCTGTATAGAGAACTCGATCATTACTGCATATAGAGTGTCTATGGTGATTCCAAATAATATATATAGATGCATCGATATGATATGTCAAAACATTGTATACATGTCCCGATATTTAAAGTGCGTAAAATGAATAACAGAAAATAAATGACAATAATTAAAGTGCGTAAAGTAAATAACAGAAATTAAATGACGATGAATAAAATTGCGAGAATATAAATTGCGATAATTAAATTGCGGAAAATAAAATGTAACCAGTTAGCTAGGAACAGTTAGTGTGGATTCTTAACAATATTTCAATTAGTTAATTCGTTTGTTTCTAGCAAATTTTATTTTGTCCAATGTTTTCTTCATTATGCCACTTGTTGGATTCTGAGAAGTCAAAATTCAAATATGAAATTGGATAAAAATGGTTATTCTGTGGTGAACGGATTCGTATATCGATGAATGTAAATAGGATAGTAAATGACTGTTGAATCAGCTTCGTCGAATGTACAGTGTATCTTATTAAAGTGAAATCTAAATATTCCTCGAGTATTACCTACCCGTAAAAAAATATTTTCACCATTAACAGTTTGTACGAAAGAATTTTTAATTACAATCCTTATGGAAATATATATACATATATATTTTCTTCAGATATAATCATGAATTTAATGAGTTAATGTGATATTAATCTCATTTGATTTACCACTAGAACAAGAATATATAATCTCTAAAACATTAGAGATTACATAATCGCCACGTCGAATGAAAATAAAATAGATAGAACGATACGTAGAACGATGATTATACTCGAGGTACAGAATGAGATGTCAAAGCTGGTGATGCGGATGTTGTTGTTGGTGGTACTAATGCTGTTGGTGCTAAGGTTGGTGATGTTACTGGTGTTGGTGATACTACTGGTGCTTGCAAATTATGTACCGTGCTCTCTAAAGTTAACACTCGAGCTCGGAGTTCTTTAACTTCTTCTACTAACCCTGGTTGGTTATCAATGTGAGGTAGAGATCGGATATCTTCTCTAGTTCCATTAATGGTAGTCTCAAGACGAAAAATTCTGGCAAAAAGGCTATAAACGGTGTTGCGAACAGGTTCGCCGGTGAGCGGGTCGAGTACTCCAAGGTTAGGTGGTAGATTCGGTTCATGATATGAAGTACCTTCTTCCCTTTTCCATAGGGTGAGTATGTCGCGAACCCACCCCCATTTTCTCCAGTAATCACGGTAGTTAATTAGTTGGTGTGCTCCTGTCACGCTGCCTTCGAAGTCAGAGGAACTTGGTCGATTTGTAGAGGCCATCTTACGCGATCTCAGGAAAGATTTTTGGCGTGTAGAGTTTAGTGACAGTAATTGATAGTTGGATGGCATTTTCAATGCATAATTTGCATAGATATATATAGTACCAGGATCCCTTAAATTAAGGAGAAATTTACGAGAGATATCAGGCAAGGTCTACAGTAACAGATACGCTAAGATATGAATTGTCAGATACGCTAAGGTATGAATTTTGTCTATACACTATTCATGCAGTCAATGCAGTAAAACGTGTCTAGACTAAGAATAATGAGTAAGTGATTTCCTAAGATTGATAAGCAGGTAATTTTTGACACTAATTGATAAGAAAAACTTTTGACATGCAGACCAGGTTCAAGTCCAGACTTATTAATATAACCTAACAACTACTAAGTCAAAGTCCAGACTCACTAATGCATTCTAACTAAACCTATTTAGACACACTAATGCAAGACCTGGTTCGCTACGACCACCGCTCTGATACCAACTGTAGAGACCCGTCCTAATCCATCTGGACGAAGTCCATATCGATTATAAATGATTCACAACAGTTGATTACATCGCGAGGTACTTGACCTCTATATGATACATTTTACAAACATTGCATTCGTTTTTGAAAAGTCAATCTTTCATTACATCAAAAGTTGACGGCATGCATACCATTTCATAATATATCTAACTATAATTGACTTAACAATAATCTTGATGAACTCGATGACTCGAATGCAACGTCTTTTGAAATATGTCATGAATGACTCCAAGTAATGTCTCTAATATGAACAAATACACAGAAGAAGATTTCTTTCGTACCTGAGAATAAACATGCTTTCAAGTGTCAACCAAAAGGTTGGTGAGTTCATTAGTTTAACATAAATAATTATTTTATAATTTTAATAGACCACAAGATTTCATATTTCCATTTCTCATAAACATACGTCTCATGCATAGAGACAAAAATATCATTCATATGGGTTGAACACCTGGTAACCGACATTCACAATATGCATATAAGAATATCCCCATCATTCCGGGATCCACCTTCGGACATGATATAAATTTCGAAGTACTAAAGCATCCGGTACTTTGGATGGGGCTTGTTTGGCCCGATAGATCTATCTTTAGAGTTCGCGTCAATTAGGGTGTCTGTTCCCTAATTCTTAGATTACCAGACTTAATAACAAGGGGCATATTCGATTTCGATCATTCAACCATATAATGTAGTTTTGATTACTTGTGTCTATATCGTAAAAACATTTATAAAAATTGCGAATGTATTCTCAGCCCAAAAATATAAAGGGTAAAAAAGTAAATGAAACTCACGCATATAAATATTGTAAAATAGTTATTAAAACATTGCATGTATTCTCAGCCCAAAAATATATATAAAAAGGGAATAATGAAACTCACGCATATAATTATTGTAAAACAGTTAATAAAGTATTTGCATGTATTCTCAGCCCCAAAAATGTAAAGAGTAAAAGGGGAGCAAATGAAACTCACCATACTGTATTTTGTAGTAAAAATACATATGACGTCATTTAACAAGTGTAGGGTTGACCTCGGATTCACGAACCTATATCATTTATATATATTAACACATATAGTTGTAATCGAACAATATATTTATTATTAGTGATATATTTGTTATTTTAATGATTTATGAGTTCCATTAATAACTTAAATATATTTATATATATTACTTATTATAATAATAATAGAGTTAGGTCATATATGTTAGATGTATTTTATGTAACTAATATTTATTTGATTAAAATAATACTGATAAATAAAAAAATCGTAATATCTTTATAATAATATCAGTAGTTATAATTATAATAATAATAATAATAATAATAATAATACTTATTAAAAGAATAATGATAATAATATTAATGATTCTATTAATGATACTAATAATAATAATTTTAATAGTAAAGGTAAACTTATTAAAAATGATAATTTTAATAATAGGAATGATATTAATAATAGTAATAATAATAATAATGACTATAATATTTATAATAATACTTTTACTAATAATGATAATATTAAGGATATTAATAATAATAATACTTATAATAATAATAATAATAATAATAATAATAATAATAATAATAATAATGATAATAATAGTATTGTTAATAATAACAATGATAAATGAAAATCTTAATAAAATGATACTTTTAATAATAATAATAATAGGTTTTAATAAAATGATAAGTTTGATAATAGTGATAATGAAAATAATATTTTTTTTACAATAATACTTGATAATAATAATAATAATAATAATAATAATAATAATAATAATAATAATAATAATAATAATAATAATAATAATAATAATAAGACTACCTTAAGAGAAAATCTTCCAAAAAGATATAAAACTGCCACAACCCAAGCTCGAACCCGCAACCTTTCAAACACCCATAACACCCTAGACCATCACGCTATCACTTACTTTTCTGTTTTATCTGGTAAGTGATTTGTATTTAACCCGCTTTTAACTGTTTTTCTTCATCATCTTAATCAACACAACAAGTCGACCAAAGATGAACCCCATTATCATAATCAATTTTATTATCCAACATCATCACCTAATCTATTGTTATCATAATCACTATTATCTTAACCCACATAAAATCATGATCATAATATCACCTATCATCATCAAATCATCGTACACATAGAATCATCTTCATTAAATCGTTACTATCCTCATCGGCATCTCATCATCATCTTAAAATCGTTTAACTTAATCATATATTCTTTATCACAATTATCTAACTTCTGTTACTCGCCATGTATCATCATTCTTATATTCTGTAACCTCATCATCTTATTATCCTCATCACCATCCTTTGGTCCACCAAGAAAAATAAAATATAACGCGAAAGAAATAATTCGTTAATGGGACAAAGTTTGATTTCACATCTCCTCATATCTCCATGATAATTCATTAACTGGTACAGCCTGGTAAAGTTGTAAACATAGAATGGAAACCGCCTATGGGTCCTTGGTGGGGTTCGACATAAAGTAGAAGGAAATAGATACGTGTAATAGTCGAATATTTAAATCACAAGTTGCTTAATTTCTTTTTATTAAAACCGGGTGAAGGTTGCTTGTGGTCTACCTCCGTAACACAAAAGACCCACTCAACAGCAAAAGTGAATCCACTTGTTTTACTTTTTTTTTTTTGGAAAGGAAATCGGGATAAGTAGAAAAATAAAAGTTGTAGCAATACTTTAATAGATGGGTTTTTGGTTAAACAAGTGTAAACAACAGAAATATAAAAAAGTGATGTTGCATACAACCACTCAAAGCAACTTTATCGACAAATGGTTATATAAGTGGGAGTGTGAGTACTTCGGTCACTTGCATAAGGGAAACGAAAAAAATATATATATCAGCAATTATTTCCAACGAATGATGTTGAGTTGTTGATGATAAACAAGAGGGTATTCCTTGAAAAGATGGTGATTTAGTTGGGTTCAAGCTGATGCAAAAAGAAAAAAAATTAAAATAAAATTAAATAGATAAATAGTGGACGTAATCGAATATGGTGATGGTGTAGCTCAAACATAGAGGTATGGATGTGAGATTCAAGGTGGTGAGTTATATCTTTGAATCACACAGAAATATTAGTTGATCCGATGGGCTGTGGTGATGGCGACCTAGAAGAAAGACAATATACAATAGGGTTTGTGTGGGTTGGAGTTCGAACAGGATCATGAAGAAATCATACGCAACTAATGGCTCTTGTTTGAACTATGTTTGGAAGAAATAGAAAACAGATATATGGAAGCATGGATAGTAGGTGGTTAGCTTTGATGATTATGAAGAAGGTGGTTTGATAATGCAAGGTTGTCTTGATGTGTGGTTTTTGTGAGTTTCAAAACAGAGATATTATACTGTAAAAAATAAATGAATAAATATGTTTATTCTTTGCATTACAGTATTGTGAAATTATTAGTGATGGTGGAGTAGATTTCAATCACCTAACAACTTGAATTTATGGAATTATATAATATATTTGGGTGTCGACATTTTCATCAATCAGGAATTAAATACATAAAATATAAAAAGTAGATAATGAAATTTAACAAATTGTACGATTGAAATTGATGTGTAACAAATTCTTTGTTTTGTTCTGAGGGTTAGGATCGACAGATTTAACAGGATGATAGTGATTTGCGTATTTATCAGTACATATAAAGTGTATATCAGTATATACATATATAATCCATAGATTTTTTTTATATTTAATCAATATAATTATATTACTACTATTAATAATACAAATAATAATATTACTAATACTATTATTATTATTATTAATAAATAGACTAGTATTAATAAAGGATAATAGTATGATAATATTAATACTAACAATTTAATTATTAACTCAAATCATCAAATCATATACTACTTTATTTAATATCTCTAATTATTATATATATATATATATATATATATATATATATATATATATATATATATATATATATATATATATATATATATATATATATATATATATATATACATATACATATTTATTTACAAACAATCGTTCGTGAATCGTCGGGAATAGTCAAGGTCAAATGCATTCATGAAAAATAGTTCCAACATTTTGAGACTCGGTTTAATAGACTTTGCTTATCGTGTTGGAATCATATAAAGATTTAAGTTTAAATTTGGTCGGAAATTCCTGGGTCATCACAAATGCTCTTGCCATTTTCATGGATCTCATGAACCGTGTCTGCAAACCTCATCTCGGTAAATTCGTCATTGTTTTCATTGATGACATTTTGATCTACTCCAAGAGTGAGAAGGAACATGAGCAACATCTGCGCGTGATTCTTGAACTCTTACGAAAGGAACAACTCTACGCTAAGTTTTCTAAGTGCGAGTTTTGGCTCAAAACCGTACAATTCCTCGAACACGTTATTGATAGTAATGGAATACATGTCGATCCAGCTAAGATTACCGCTATCCAGAACTGGGAGATACCAAAGACTGCGAAGCATATTCGTCAATTTTTGGGACTTGCCGGTTATTATCGGAGATTCATAAAGAATTTTTCCCTTCTTGCCAAACCTCTTACGAAGCTAACTCAAAAAGGGAAGAAGTTTGAGTGGTCTGAAGAACAGGAATCTGCTTTCAAGATTCTGAAAGAGAAGTTGACCACATCCCCGATTCTATCTTTACCTGAAGGTACTGATGATTTTGTTGTTTACTGCGATGCCTCAAAGCAAGGCTTTGGTTGTGTTTTAATGCAACGTGAAAAGGTTATTGCCTACGCATCTAGACAGTTGAAGAAACACGAGGAGAACTATACCACACACGACCTTGAGTTAGGTGCCATGGTATTTGCATTAAAGATATGGAGACATTATCTATATGGTACCCAGTTTACGGTGTACACTGACCATAAAAGTCTTCGACACATCTTTGATCAAAAATAGCTGAATATGAGGCAAAGCCGATGGCTCGAGTTATTGAACGATTATGACTGTAAGATGGAATATCATCCTGGCAAGGCAAACGTAGTTGCCGATGCCCTCAGTCGAAAAGACGATGTTAAACGTGTTCGTGCCTTAAACCTGAAAATCAAATCAAATCTTATATCACGAATCTGCGAAGCTCAAATGGAAGCTATTAAACCAACACTTATCGAAGGTGAAGGACCTATTGGTTTCGAGAACCAACTCCAAGTGAAAGCTAATGGTACACGGTACTTTGGAAACAGAATTTGGGTTCCTCGCTTCGGTAATCTTCGTGAACTAGTCTTGGATGAAGCGCATAAGACTAGGTATTCTATTCATCCGGGTTCCAGTAAGATGTACCACGATGTGAAGGAATTCTACTGGTGGCCTAATATGAAAGCCGACATTGCTACTTATGTTAGTAAGTGTCTCACTTGTTTGAAAGTTAAGGCTGAACATCAAAAGCCTTCTGGTCTGTTGACACAACCCGATATTCCGCAGTGGAAGTGGAAATGTATCGCTATGGACTATATTACTAAATTACCCAAGACTTCTAGTGGCAATGATACTATATGGGTCATAGTAGATCGTCTTACTAAATCTGCTCATTTCTTACCGATCAAGGAGACCGACAAGATGAAGAGATTGTCACAACTGTATATCAAATAAATTATCTCTCGTCATGGTGTTCCTATATCAATCATATCCGATCGCGACAGTAGATTCACTTCCAGATTCTGGAAATCCTTACAATCTGCTCTTGGAACTCAACTCAACATGAGTACTGCTTATCATCCGCAAACCGATGGTCAAAGTGAACGAACCATTCAAACATTGGAAGATATGCTTCGCGCTTGTGTTATCGACTTCGGCAAAGGCTGGGATAGACATTTGCCTTTGGTTGAATTCTCTTACAATAATAGTTACCACTCAAGTATTAAGGCTGCACCTTTTGAGGCCTTATACGGACGAAAATGTAGATCCCCACTGTGCTGGGATGAATTAGAGGACAGACAGTTAACTGGTCCTGAAATCATACACGAGACAACTGAAAAGATAGTTCAGATTAAGAAACGAATAGAAACTGCCCGCAGCCGACAGAAGAGCTATGCTAATAAAGGTCGGAAAGATTTGGAATTCCAAGTTGGTGACAAAGTCATGTTGAAAGTATCCCCTTGGAAAGGCGTCGTTTGTTTTGGTAAACGAAGCAAACTAAGTCCGTGTTTTGTTGGACCCTTCAAGATTACTGAAAGGATCGGACCCGTGGCTTATCGATTAGAATTACCTGCTGAACTTAGCAGGGTACACAACATATTTCATGTCTCGAATCTTAAAAAGTGTCTCGCTGATGACACTCTCGTTATTCCTTTGGATGACATTCGCATTGATGATAAAATGCACTTCATAGAGGAACCCGTAGAAGTCATGGACCAATATGCTAAACGCTTAAAACAAAGCACCATACCTATTGTTAAGATCCGTTGGAATTCACGACGTGGCCCTGAGTATACCTGGGAACGTGAAGACCAAATGAAACAGAAATATCCCCATCTCTTCTCAACCGCTGATGCATCCGAGAAGTCTACCTAAAACTTCGGGACGAAGATTTTATTAACGGGGAGGTACTGTAACAACCCTCACTTTTCGACTTCTAAATTTACTGAATTAACCCTAGGGTTATATGTCTGACTATATGTATTAAGGGTTATTATATACAATTAAATATTGACCGAATAGTAATTTTTAGTCAACAATGTACGCTTAAATAAATAATATATTATTAATTTATATAATTTGACATAATTTAACTAAGTATATAAACTTTGTATCACTTTTATTATTTAGTTAATGTATTATATATTTAACTATATAATAAATCTAATTATATATAAATGTAATAATATTTACAAACTTACTAAAACTATAGTTTAATAATTAAAATCATAATTATTATTAAAAATACAAAATACCAAATTATTTATTATTTTTATGCAAAATTTATATTTATTAATTAAATAAATAAAAAATAAAAAAAATAAAATAAAATATTATTGACAAATATTCTTGGAAAAGCATTAAATCAATTTGTTTATTTATATAAAAAAAATCCTTAAAATAAATGAAAAAAATAAATAAATAAATAAATAAATAAATAGATTACTTTTCAATTAAAAATTGTAATGGAAAAACTACTTTTATTATTTTATTTTGTGCATTATCCCATGACCTAACATTTAATACTTTTTAATTTAAAAATCCCATTAAGAATTAAAATATTTCTTTTTCTTTTAATTATTTTATTCTTTTTACCTAATTTTTTCAAGTATAAATACCCCTCATTTCTCATTCAAACTCACACCAAAATTTCTCTCATTCTCTCTTTGAAGAATTACTACTAGTAAGTATTCTTTTCTTACTTTTTATTTTTTTTACTTTTTACTTTTTACTTCGGTTATTATTTTTACCGAAACATGTAAATAATGTTATAAATTATATGCAATTAAAAATAAAATAAATAACATGTATACACTATTACTATTACTAGCACTTATAACCTACTACTTATATTGTAACATAAAAACATTTTGGGATATGTATTAGAGATGTATAGATCTTCGAACTTTCTTGACGAATGGTTTCTATGAGATTCTAGGCAGAGGGTTTGGATTTCCGATTTAAAGGGTCATATGGCTCAAGCTCCTAGATCTAAATTAGCCATTCGAAGGGAAAGGGGTGATTGGAAGCTTATCTAATACGGCAAGTATCCTAAAATGGAAAACACTGATAAAAGTAGAAACTCTCTAGTTATAGAAACTTAGTAAAATAAGAAACTTTCTAAAAATGGAAACTTTATAAAAATAGTAACTTACTAGGAATAGAAACTTAGTAAAACAAACTATACTTAAACACATACTTAAACTTAAACATGGGCAAAACACTTAACTACTCTTAAATGTCAATAGGTTGACTTTCTTGCTCACTCGTTCAACTCTTTATTCCGAGGAATAACTCTCTCTACTTACTAAGGTGAATTCATAGCCCCTCTTTATTGCTAGCAAACTTACTTACTTTACTTGGGGTGAGACACATGCTGTTTTTTTACTTTTTACAATTTAGACACAAGTACCAAACTGTTAAACTATGCTATACCCGGCTATGTCCGACTAAGTCCCTACAGTGATATTTTTAATTGCTGCTGCATGCTTAATTATTGGGTGTAGGCCTATCGGGAGTAACGTCCCCGATACATTTGACCAAGTCATTGTATTACTTAATAATGAAATTAAACCGACAAGGACAGACACAATTTGTCATGGGGCAAACTTGAACGTTTAGTCTAAATATCACGCATTGCCATAACTTTTTAATCCTGCGGGAGATCAACTTTACAAACTAAATCTTGTGGTCTAAAACAACGACAAACTTTTTGTTAAACCTATGAACTTCACTCAACCTTTTTTGTTGACACTTTAGCATGTTTTGTCTCAGGTGCTGTTTAATTCAAGCTCTTATACTTACTACTTATGAGATGCTACTTGGACATAGGATCAAGAGATATCGCATTTATTACTTCTGCATGTGAACATTTACGATATTGTTATTCCTGTCATTGTAACGACATTTCATTTTCCACTGCGTACTCATTAAAGTTAAATTCATCATTTAGTATTGTTCTCGTTTATTATAATATGTTGGTATGTTTTGATATTAGTGACGTTCCTTCCAGACCCTATTGGGAGGATGTTACAGATTATGTCATGTATGACTAATCAATTTTAACTTCTACCATGAACTAGTTAACTAACTAGAACTCCTTTTAACCCCACTCACCACTCACCACTTACCACTCATCATTCACTCCATTTCACTTCCAATTCTCTTTCTAATTCTCTCTCAACACACATACACACACACTTATGAATGAATTTTTTTAGTAGCTAATCATCATCTTCATCAAAAATTACTTCAATAATCAAGCTATAATCATCTTAGGAAGAACACTTCAAGAACACTTCGAAAATCCTTTCAAGTTTACTAGTTTACATCCAAGCTTTCTAATCCATTCCAAGTAATCATCTTAGATCAATAAACCTTTGTTATTTACAGTAGGTTATCTTTCTTATTCAAGGTAATAATCATATTTAAACTTTGATTCAATTTCTATAACTATAAACTATCTTAATTCGAGTAAAAATCTTACTTGAACTTGTTTTTGTGTCATGATCCTACTTCAAGAACTTTCAAGCCATCCAAGATCCTTTGAAGCTAGATCATTTCTTGTCACTTCCAGTAGGTTTACCTACTAAACTTAAGGTAGTAATGATGTTCATAACATCATTCGATTTATACATATAAAACTATCTTATTCGAAGATTTAAACTTGTAATCACTAGAACATAGTTTAGTTAATTCTAAACTTGTTCGCAAATAAAGTTAATCCTTCTAACTTGACTTTTAAAATCAACTAAACACATGTTCTATATCTATATGATATGCTAACTTAATGATTTAAAACATGGAAACACGAAAAACACTGTAAAACCGGACATACGCCGTCGTATTAACACCGCGAGCTGTTTTGGGTTTGATAATTAAAAACTATGATAAATTTTGATTTAAAAGTTGTTCTTCTGGGAAAATGATTTTTCTTATGAACATGAAACTATATCCAAAAATCATGGTTAAACTCAAAGTGAAAGTATGTTTTTCAAAATGGTCATCAAGACGTCGTTCTTTCGACTGAAATGACTACCTCTTACAAAAACGACTTGTAACTTATATTTCCGACTATAAACCTATACTTTTTATGTATAGATTCATAAAATAGAGTTCAATATGAAACCATAGCAATTTGATTCACTCAAAACGGATTTAAAACGAAGAAGTTATGGGTAAAACAAGATTGGATATTTTTTGATTGTTGTAGCTACGGGAAATATTGTAACAATTCTATACAAATCATAACTTAACAAACTTATATTGTATTATTAATGTATTCTAATATATATTATGTAATCTTGGGATACCATAGACAGGTATACAATGTTTTGACATATCATATCGACCCATCTATATAATATATTTTGGAACAACCATAGACACTCTATATGCAGTAATATTGGAGTTAGCTATACAGGGTTGAGGTTGATTCCAAAATAATATATATAGTTTGAGTTGTGATCTAGCCTGAGGCTTGTATACACTGGGTCGTGGATTGATCCAAGATAATTTATATTTATTTATTTCTGTACATCTAACTATGGACAACTAGTTGTAGGTTATTAACGAGGACAGCTGACTTAATAAGCTTAAAACATTAAAACGTATTAAAAATATTGTAATTATATTTTGAACATACTTTGATATATATGTACATATTTGTATAGGTTCGTGAATCGACCAGTGGCCAAGTCTTACTTCCCGACGAAGTAAAAATCTGTGAAAGTGAGTTATAGTCTCACTTTTAAAATCTAATATTTTGGGATGAGAATACATGCAGTTTTATAAAATGTTTTACGAAATAGACACAAGTAAATGAAACTACATTATATGGATGAATGATCGAAGCCGAATATGCCCCTTTTGCTTGGTAACCTAAGAATTAGTAAACCGATCTACTAATTGACGCGAATCCTAAAGATAGATCTATTGGGCCTAACGAACCCCATCCAAAGTACCGGATGCTTTAGTACTTCGAATTTGTTTATATCATGTCCGAAGGATTTCCTGGAATGATAGGGGATATTCTTATATGCATCTTATTAATGTCGGTTACCAGGTGTTCACCATATGAATGATTTTTATCTCTATGTATGGGATGTATATTGAAATATGAAATCTTGTTGTCTATTATTGCGATTTGATAAATATATAGGTTAAACTTATAACTCACCAACATTTTTGTTGACGTTTTAAGCATGTTTATTCTCAGGTGATTATTAAGAGCTTCCGCTATTGCATACTAAAATAAGGACAAGATTTGGAGTCCATGCTTGTATGATATTGTGTAAAAACTGCATTCAAGAAACTTATTTTTGATGTAATATATTCTTATTGTAAACCATTATGTAATGGTCGTGTGTAAACAGTATATTTTAGATTATCATTATTTGATAATCTACGTAATGCTTTTTAAATCTTTATCGATAAAATAAAGGTTATGCTTGTTTTAAAAAATGAATGCAGTCTTTGAAAAACGTCTCATATAGAGGTCAAAACCTCGTGACGAAATCAATTAATATGGAACGTTTATAATCAATATGAACGGGACATTTCAGCTTAGGGGGTAAGTCTTGACCTTCTTTCCGAAATAATTCGGCCGCTAAGAGAAAAAGCCGACTCAGAAGCTACGGTTGAAGCTTGAACGGCTAATATGTCACGAACCATAGCGGATATTATTGGATAGGTGTCTTTTTTTGTTTTCCACCAAGCCAAAACATCAAAGTTGTGAAATTGATCGGGATTCATGTTTAGTGCAAAGTTTCCAATCTTGTAATTTCCCAACTCGCTTGTGGGTGCTGATGTTCGGGCACGTTTCGAAGCGTCTTCACGTAGTTGGTTAAAAAGACTAATATTAAGGTCTCGGGCCCTTCGAGAAGATGATCCGCTCTCAAATTGGTCAACAATTGGGTTTGCTTGTCGACCATAAGTTGTTGCATAAATTGAAAATAATTGCTCAAAGGTGTTATTAAATTCGTATATTTGGTTGCTTATATAGTTGGGTTCGTCGTCTTCGGGACCATGAATACAATCCAAATTTTGGTATATTGTTGTCATCAAAAGTTCCACCCCATTAAAATTGATTTTCGGGTCAAGTGCGGCCGCATATAAAAAACTTTAGGTATTGTTCCAAAATATTTTTTTTAGTTTTTTTCTTATGTGAAAAACGGTTTGTCTAAAAATACGATTATTTGAGTTCGCAAATTCGTTAATTTTTTCCGTCATTATATAAAGTTGTTGTAAAACTAGTGAGCTAGTTGGGTAATAAACACCCGAAACTTTTGTCGTTGCCTCTTTAAAAACTTGTAAAAAATTTGTTAATGCTTCCAAGTCATCCCATTCGTCGTTATCAATTGGTTCGGAATATCCCTTTCTAATTAGTCTATTATTAAAACCGATTAAAGTTTCTTTTTGTCGTAATATATTTTCAAACATAAGACAAGTAGAATTCCACCTAGTATTACCCATCTCCTATTAGGGGAACTAAGCTTTGCAACCCCATTGGTCCACGTGGCATTCCCCCTCACATAATTTTACTGATCACGGTTGGGCAACTCTCCACCACACAAAAAAATGGCATGGCGTGCTAGGGTAAACAAAAACCCATATCCTCTGATCTTCACCATCTCCTCTGATCCATCACCATCCGACATCTATCATCATAGTCGATCTATCATCTTCTTCGATTGCATACAACATATTCAGTTCTTATTTTTTTTATAAACAGATACCACTTTTGCTGGAGATATATTCTCCCATCTTTTGTTCTCCATAGGTAACATTCGCTCCTTTTAGTTTAGGGATTGTGTTTTTAATTGTTAAGTTTATTGCTAATTTTCCACTGAGAATCCTTCTCATCTAATTTCCTTATTCCACAAGCAGTTGACACTTCCAGCAACGAAGCGATGACAGTCGATTGTCACCACAGCAACAATAGTAGATTTAGGGAATTTACTTTGCTGTTTGATTTGGAATTGGTAAGTTTAGGGTTTCTTTGAATGTTTTTGATTTAATTTTGGGGTTTATGTGTTTTGAAAATGTTTATTAGCATGTATTTCTGAAAATTGTTTCAGGTGATGATGATTATTTTTTTAGGTGTTATTCATGCCGTTATTAGAAGTCTTCAAGTTGTTTTCGGCTGTCAATGTTTCCAACGAATTTACGAACTCAAAGAGGTAATGTATCGTGTTGGTTTTTAATGTTGTTATTCATCCCATTTTTCAATTTGATTATTAAATAAAAGCTCGGTTAGATATAGATTGTATGCTTGGTAATGTTAGTTTAAGTGTTTTAAATTTAATGTTTTCTTTGTAGGGAACATGATTAAAATAGCTACTAGAACAAAATTCTTTATATTTATCTATGTAAGAAAATTTATTGTTTTATAACATACCAAGTTAAGATTGATGAAATGCCTGAATGGATGACTAGAACTTACTACCGCATAGTAAATACACATTGAATATTTGTTTTTATTTTAGATACACTGAACTAACCAGTGTTTGATGAACCAACAGTCTTTGATCGTGTAATAGAATGGAAAGTATCTACTCATGCTGGTTTTGGTTAGTTCATCAACTATGTAGAGTGTTGGTCAAAATATTTATGTCATTGTTTGTTTAATCTATTATATATGTAACAAAGACATTTATGAACATGTAATCTATTCGCATGAACTGCTCCTGTTTTTACATCTACGAGTGGACAGTTACAAATTTGAGTATTGAGTATAAAGGTAATTAGAGAATGAGTGAATGAACATGATGGTTGTTTGTATTTTAATTTTTCAGTTAGATTTCCTTAACTGTTATGGTTGTTTGTTATTTCAGATATATTATATGGAAAGATACAAAAGGCAATGATGATCAATTTTGTCTGCTATGGACGCGTTCATAAAAGTTGTAACCATATACAGGCAGGGCAATCTGCAGATTGCAGCCATACGATTCAGGATTAATTAGTTGAGTTTATGCATCAATTTGAGCCTCGGTTTATTAGCCGGTTTTTAAGTGGTTCTTAGTTTTCAATGATCTTTATTGTTTGATCTATTGTTGGAAAACTTAGAAAATGGATGCTCAATCCGAACACTATTGATTGAGTGTTAATAAAAAATAAAATCGTATACTGGCGGGGCAAAATGCAGATTGCAGCCATACGGTTTGATACTTTCTTAATTGACTTTATACATAGATCTGAGCCTCGGTTCATTGTTATATTTACTTACTTTACTTTATCCATCACTGATAGTTGTTGATAGCTGCTTGTCATTATTCAGTTATTTGTGTTAACAGTATTATTTGCTTAACTGCTATGGTTGTTCGTTATTTCAGATGTATTATACGAAAAGATACAAAAGGCAATGATGATCATTTTTGTATGATACGGAAGCATTCATAAAAGTTTTAACCGTATGCTGGCGGGGCAATCTGCAGATTGCAGCCATACGATTCAGGATTAATTACTTGACTTTATGCGTCGATTTGAGCCTCGGTTTCTTAGCCGATTTTTTTAGTGGTTCTTGGTTTTCGATGATCTTTATTGTTCAATCTGTTGTTTGAAAAGATAAAAAATGTATGCTCAATTCTAACGCTATTGGTTGAGTGTTAATAAAAAAATAGAATCGTATACTGGCGGGGCAAAATACAGGTTGCAGCCATACGGTTTGATACTTTCTTAGTTGACTTTATACATCGATCTGAGCCTTGGTTCATTGTTATATTTACTTACTTTACTTTATCTATAGAATATAGTTGTTGATAGCTGCATATAATTATTCAGTTATTTGTGTTAACAGTATTATTTGCTTAACTGATATGGTTGTTCGTTATTTCAGATGTATTATATGGAAAGATACAAAAGGCAATGATGATCATTTTTGTGTGATATAGAAGCGTTCATAAAAGTTGTAACCGTATGCTGGCGGGGCAATCTGCAGATTGCAGCCATACGATTCAGGATTAATTACTTGACTTTATGCATCGATTTGTGTGATGACCCGGAAATTTCCGACCAAATTTAAACTTTAATCTTTATATATTTCCGACACGATAAGCAAAGTCTGTAATATCGAGTCTCGAAAATTTTGAAACTATATTCATGTAATCAAATACCCTTTGACCGTGCCTGGCGATTCACGAACAATTATGTGTATATAGATATGTATATATAATATATACTTATTAATTGAAAACGTTAACAAAGTATTAGATGTATAATACTTTACATGAACGTATTTGTTTCAATATAAGTTTATCGACAGAATTAGAAGATAATATCAAATGATTGATTTATCAGATACATTGTGTTATGATTAAGGGTCTCTGTTGAGAGGTCCACTTTGAATTAGGAAACCTTTTCTTTTAACGGTATTCGGAAAATGGTAAAGTGATTTACATGAAAGAACAAAAGTGTCAATTAACGAGAATTAGACAAAAGTTAGTGGAGATTCCTGCTTAACTTTCAATGCATGCTTTACAATGTTCGTCTCGTGTCTTTTGGTAAAATAATGATTAGTTTTCATAATATTGAAAACGTTTTACGATATAGATAAAACCTTTTTAAAGGATGATTTGGAATATAATTAATTTCGGAAAACCAAATTTATAAGTACTCGATTTAGTTTGAAGCGACAAAAATGTTTTCAGTTTAAAAAGAACCTTATTATTAAAACGTATATAACCTTTATAAATATCTAGAACCACTTTTGACAACTCATTACTTAACCAGTATGATAAAGATAACGGTATTTATATTTTATTTTATTAAATATATATAACGATCTAAATTAATATTATGTAAATTTATACGCGTATTATATGTACATAGTTTTATACTTTTACTATAGTTTAACTTTACCTTTTACTTTAATAATTCACTTTAATAATTCATACTTTAATAATTCACTTTAATAATTCATACTTTAATAATTCACTTTAATAATTCATACTTTAATAATTCACTTTAATAATTCATACTTTAATAATTCACTTTAATAATTAAAAAATCTATTATAAATAGAATTCAATAGGTTTCATTATTTCATAGAAACTTGAAAATATATTTCTCTAAACTCTCTCAATCGATTTACATATATATATATATATATATATATATATATATATATATATATATATATATATATATATATATATATATATATATATATATATATATATATATATATATATATATATATTTACTCCGTATTATTTCAAGATATTATTATTATACATAAAATATTACGACGGAGTGTTGTCCGAGTGATTTCAAAATAGTTTTTCGAGCGGGATGAAGCTAGGGAAATTATGGGTTATAGCTATGGAGGTGATGGGTATTGTTCGGGGTTTTGTTCATAAGGTCAACCTAGCGTTTGTCATGTCCGTCGCGTCTACGTACTTTTCTGCAATATTGAATCACAATATTGATACGTGAGCATTCATATCTTATCTTTTATATATTAATAAGTGTATCCCTGACTAGTGCTCGAGTATATATGTTTATGCATGCTTGTATATTTAATTTTGTCATTAGATAACTTATGATAAATTATGAATTTGATACATATGCTTTTGAGATAAGGTATATGATATGCATGTCGTTGGAAAGCTGGCGAAAAAATATAAATTTTTCATTTAGATATCGTATGGTTTTGATGAACGCATTAAAAGATATCGTCAATTGAATTATCTATAATTTTAAAGTATTATTGTTAAAATGATTATCGTTATCGTTATCGCTATCGCTATCGCTATCGCTATCGCTATCGCTATCGCTATCGCTATTGTTATCGTCGTTATTATCATTATTATTATTATTATTATTATTTAATAATCAATATTATTATTATTATTATGATTATTATTATTATTATTAAAAAATTAATATTTTTATCAAAACTATCAATTTATTATTTTTATCGTCATAATTATTATTATTACTATTATTATTATCATTTTATAATGAATATTATTATTATTATCATTAATATTAAAAAGTATCGTTATTATTAAAATGATCATGGTTGTTAAAAAATATCTTTATAAATCTTAAAAATTATATTTTCAAGAACATTATCATTAATAGTATTATTAATAAATATCATCATTAACATGATTATAATATTTTATCATTATTAGTAATATTATCATTATTATGACATTAAAAGATTATTACTTATTATCAAAATTATTATTAGCATTATCGTTATCAATATAAATATTATCAGTCAAAGTGTTATTGTTATTATTATTACTATTGTTATTATTAAAAATTAACATTTTTATAAAAACTATCATATCATCATTATTATTATTAAAAGTATCATTAATATTAAAATTATCACTTTTATTAAAATTATCGTTACTACCAATTTCATTAGTATTATTAATATCATCATTATTACTACCATTATTATTTATCTTAAAATACTTTTAATAACATTATCATTATTATTATTATCATTATTATTATTACAAAATAATACAACTTTTACTCGTTAGTATTATTATCAATAATATTTTTTCGTAATACAAAGATATTTTTACCATACGTAATGGAATTACATTAATAAAACATACCACTATATTTTGTAATATTAAATGAACTTTATAAATTTTATTACTTGCGATATATAAAAGTATATTTCTATCATTTATAAAATTTAATATAAATTTTTATTTATAAATGGCTTATAATTTTTACTCTAATAAAATCTGATAAATAAATTTATAAAGCGATTATATTTAAGTTATATATTAAACATGTATAGATTCTAAAAATCATTTTTGGATTATATGACTTTTGTATGATAATCTCGAGCATTAGGATTGTGATACACTACGACTTGACCTAAATTGTTTTATAGATATTGACCATCATATAAATATATATATACACTTAATATTGGTTCGTGAATCTGAGGCCAACCTTGCATTTGTCAATGCCATCATATGTATTTTTACTACTAAATACAGTATTGTGAGTTTCATTTGCTCCCTTTTTAAATGCTTTTGCAATATATATTTTTGGGACTAAGAATACATGCGCTTTATTAAATGTTTGATGAAATAAACACAAGTAATCGAAATTACATTCTAGGGTTGAATTGTTATACCGGATATCGCCCTTGTCGAACTTGGTAACCTAAGAATTGGGGTTTATTATAATTGCCCCCAGTTGACGCGAATCCTTAAGATAGATCTATGGGCTTTGACACGCCCCAGTCAAAGAATTTGAACTGCTTTAGTACTTCGATGATTATATATGGGGATATTCTAGATGCATTTTGTTAATGTCGGTTACCAGGTGTTCAATCCATATGAATGATTTTTATGAGAATTGAAAACGAAAATCTTGTGGTCTATTAAAATTATGGAATTGATTGATGATGATAAACTAATGAACTCACCAACCTTTTGGTTGACACTTGAAAGCATGTTTACTCTCAGGGTTGAAAGGAATCTTTCGCTGTGCATTTGCTCATTTTAAAGATATTACTTGGAGTCATTCATGATGTATTTCAAAAGACGTTGCATTCGAGTCGTTGAGTTCAACAAGACTATTGTTAAGTCATTTATAGTTTGGATATATTATAAAATGGTATGCATATCTGTCAACATTCGATGAAATGAAAGTTTGTCTTTTAAAAACGAATGCAAATAATACTGTTAATACCTCGCAATGTAATCATATGTTATTGTATTCGTCCTTATGGATTGGGACGTGTCACTTCAATTTGAGCCTCGGTTTTTTAGCCGGTTTTTTAGTGGTTCTTGGTTTTCGATGATCTTTATTGTTCAATCTGCTGTTTGAAAAGATAAAAAATGTATGCTCAATTCGAACGCTATTGGTTGAGTGTTAATAAAAAAAATAGAATCGTATACTGGCGGGGCAAAATGCAGATTGCAGCCATACAGTTTGATACTTTCTTACTTGATTCTATACATTGATCTGAGCCTTGGTTCATTGTTATATTTACTTACTTTACTTTATCCATCACTGATAGTTGTTGATAGCTGCATATAATTATTCAGTTATTTGTGTTAACAGTATTATTTGCTTAACTTCTATGGTTGTTCGTTATTTCAGATGTATTATATGGAAAGATACAAAAGGCAATGATGATCATTTTTGTATGATACGGAAGCGTTCATAAAAGTTGTAACCGTATGCTGGCGGGGAAATCTGTAGATTGCAGCCATACGATTCATGATTAATTACTTGACTTTATGCATCGATTTGAGCCTCGGTTTCTTAGCCGGTTTTTTAGTGGTTCTTGGTTTTCGATGATCTTTATTGTTCAATCTATTGTTTGAAAAGATAAAAAATGTATGCTAAATTTGAATGCTATTGGTTGAGTGTTATTAAAAAAATAGAATCGTATACTGGCGGGGCAAAATGTAGGTTGCAGCCATAAGGTTTGATACTTTCTTAGTTGACTTTATACATCGATCTGAGCCTCGGTTCATTGTTATATTTACTTACTTTACTTTATCCATCGATCATAGTTGTTGATAGCTGCATATAATTATTCAGTTGTTTGTGTTAGCAGTTTGCAGATTTTCTTAAGGCAAACAAGATATTCAACAGAGAAAATTGCTTTACATGGGCTATCCTGTTGAATAACAACGAAGAAGATGAATTGCTAGGGTTTGGGGTTTAGGGTTTAGGGTTCAGTGACGTTGAGGATTCAGAGTTAAGAGCTCTATTTGAGGTAAATGATAATATTTATTGAAACTTTTTAAATTAATTTACTTTAGATTATGGTTTAAAGTTATGCTTTGTCGGTCGTATTCTTGATAATTATATTTACTGACTTAAAAAAAAAATTTATTTAGTGACCTAACATATTTATTTATTATGTGTTTTCTACCAATACGGTGATATTAGGACGCCTTACACACGCTGGTAAACATAGGGTATATTTTTATGATATTGTACTACGATATTCGTGCTGCTCGAACTGCCATGCGTGCATTGCGAAATGAGCATTTGCGGAGAAGGAAAGTATACATCCATTACTCAATTCCAAAGGTTAATTCCCCTCCATAGCTAATTCCCCTCCAAGTAATACTTTTTTAAAATGTTTGATATTTGACATAAGTTATCATATGTGTCCTGTTAGGTAGATTGATAATTTAAACGCTTTGTGCAATTTCAGCGCGATCTTGATAGAATTACCAGTAGGGAAGATATTCGAACAACTTTAATGATTAAAAGGAGTCCTAATAAGTAAATAACAAGTCCTTTATTTTTATTATTAAACAAATTAGTAATTAAAGTGTTACTAATTTGAATTTTTTTATTAATCTTTTAGGTATACTTCAAAGATATCGCTAAACGCCATTGGAAGCCATCAGAGAGTTACGTGTAACTTCTAAAGATATCAGACCAGTCCTTACAAATATTCTGAATCTGTATAATGGCAGTTGGGAACTAATTGAGGAAGATAATTATCGAACTCTTGCAGATGCTATATTTGAATCACTGATGTGTGGTAATTGCATCTAATATTGTGGATTGGAAATATTAAGAACATGTGGGATTTAACTCCTGATACAGAGCTGCTAATGGAACTGCCCTAAGAGTGCACATTTGAGACCACACTGGCTGATTTGACTGTGAGTGATAACTATTAAACGCGCGTTATTACTCACAATCAAATCAGCCAATTCCGTCTCAAATGTGCACTCTTCGGGCAGTGCCACTAGCAGTTCTGTATCAGGAGTTAAATCCCAAATGTTCTTAATATTTCCAATCCAAAATATTAGATGTAATCACCACACATCAGTGATTCAAATATAGCATCTGCAAGAGTTCGATAATTATCTTCCTCAGTTAGTTCCCTATTGCCATTATAGTATATGCAAGAGTTCGATAATTATCTTACACAGTTATCTTCCTCAATTAGTTCCCAATTGCCGTTAATCTAAGTTTGTAGTAGTTAGGTAATCGATGATGTAAATTATAGTCGGTGATTTCGGATATATAACCTATAACCTGTAAAGGTCAATTTCGCACCATTAATACTTTACCAACCGTTATATTTATAGATTTTTCTTCAATAATGTATAGCCGCGTAGCGCGTACCTTCAATCTTGTTATTATCAAAATAAGGACCTAACCAAGTGCCATTACAAGTTTTAACGAAACTTTTATAGTTTTTATGTTGTACGTTGCTCGTACGATATATCGTTACTAATAATTTTCTAAATTTATCTTTTAACGCACTACAATAAGTTAAATAATCTTGAACGGCTAAGTTTATAATATGAGCAACACAACGTGTATGTAAAAATGCACCATTTAAAATCGGTTGCATTCGTATTTTTAACATATTCATGGCGCTAGTATTATTAGAAGCATTATCTAGCGAAATAGTAAAAACTTTATCGATTAAATTATATTCAATCAAAGTGTCTTGTATAATTTTTCTTAAATTATTACCATTATGCCGATAAACAAATAATTTAAAAGCGATAGTCCGTTTCATTAATAACCACGAATCGGGATGAAATCAATGAGCGGTAACGGCTAAATAAGAATTTTCTGTTCCGTGTGGTGCGGTCCAAACATCACAAGTTATAGAAACTTTATGTTTATATGTTCGAAAACCATCAATTATATCATTTTTAGCTTTTTTCCATAATTTAAAAGCATCATGTCTTAGAGAATTACGACTTACATTGTTATATCGTGGTTGTAGTCGGTTCCGAATTAGCTCCGTAAGCTTTGGATTGTCGAAGTGGTTGAAAGGAAGCCCTTGTTGAATGACAAACCTTGCCAAATCTTCACGAAGAGCTTCTTGATCGTAAAAAAAATTGAACCATCCCGACCAAGTGTAGGTTGTGTCGGGTCTTCTTGAACGGTTCCTTTACAACTTTTTTCAAGATGTTTTCTTAACGCAGAGTTACCCGAAACACCTAGGAACTTAAAACATCTCTTACAACGAGCTCTTTCTTGATTATCGTTCATCACGCACAAGTCGAAATTAGACCAAACGTCACCTTTTCGACTCGTATTTTTGATCATACGAACATTGTTGTTGGTATAACGTTGTGAAGATGTTGCAACGGAAGCAGAATCGGAAATGGATGCTTGTGAATTATCCATTATAGGATTAGTAAGTAGAGTTTAGTGAGTAATTATAGTGTAATAATAGAGTATTTTGAGATTTAGAGATAATAGAGAGAATTAGATGATGTGCTTTCAACCAAAACCCAATACAATCTATTTATACTACACTTATAGGGGTAAAATGATCCATAAAAATTCAAAAAACTGCAAAAATACGGTAGAAAACGGCTAGATTTTTTGAAAAACGAAGCAGAAAAAAAAAATCCGGATTTTATCCGGTTTTTATCCGAAAAATATCCGGTCATATTCGAGCGTTGGGATCCAGTCGGTTCCAGATCGGCTCCAAGACCCGGTTCCAGTTTTGACACAAACCGGATCCTGTCAGATCCGGTTCCGGATCTTTTTTTCGGATTTTTTTTGGATCCTGTTTTTTTGTGCACCTATAATTGTAAGGTATTGTATAGTCAAAATTTTATGATTTTTAAAAGTGTGTAAACAAATAGATCATCGAATTTGATTCTTATAACTCTTTTGAATAATATTAAGACACAAAAACCTCATCCGTCTTATTAAACAATCAACGTTCCTAAATTCTTACATTGATATGATTCACATATCAAAATTCTTATTATGTTTCGATATAATACCAGTAGGACAAATTAATGTCCTATTATATTATATTTAATATGACTTTTATATAGGATGTCTTATTAAATTAACACGTAATGTGACACCAAACTGTTAAATATTTTATAAGTCACATTTAATGAGTCACAATTAAAGTGTCCTATAAAATCATATGATAATTAAGATCACAAAAATAAAAATATCCTAAAAATTGACAATGATACGCCATAAGTATTACATGTCCTATTAGCTAAATATATAATACTACTAGGAAAAATAAATGTCCTGTGATAGTATATTAAATATGACTTTTATATAAAGTGACCTATTAAATTAACACATAATGCGACACTAAACCGTTAAATGTCTAATAAAGTACCAATTTATGAGTCACAATTAAAGTGTCATATGAAATCATATGATAATTAAGACCCAAAAAAACTAAAAGTGTCCTAAAAATTGACAATGATACGACATAAGTATTACATGTCCTATCAGCTAAATATATAATACAAGTAGGACAAATAAATGTCCTATGATAGTTAATTTCATATGACATTTATATAAAGTGTCCTATTAAATTAACATATAATGCGACACTAAACCGTTGAATGTCTTATAAAGTATCATTTTATGATTCACAATTAAAGTGTCCTATGAAATCATATGATAATTAAGACCCCAAAATCTTAAGTGTCCTAAAAATTGAAAATGATAGGACATAAGTGTTACATGTCGTATTAGCTAAATATATAATACGACTACGACAAATAAATGTCCTATGATAGTATATTTAATATGACTTCTATATAAAGTGTCCTATTAAATTAACATATAATGCGACAATAAACCGTTAAATGTCTTATAAAGTACCAATTTATGAGTCACAATTAACGTGTCCTATGAAATCATATGATAATTAAGACCCCAAAAACTAAAAGTGTCCTAAAAATTGACAATGATACGACATAAGTATTACATGTCCTATTAGCTAAATATATAATACAACTAGGACAAATAAGGGTGAGCTTGGTTCGCAAAAGGTAATGGGAATGGAAATAGAAATGGAATGATAATAGGAATAGAATGATCATTATCATTCCATTATTGTTGCTTGGTTGCTTTTATTTAATAAATTTAATATAAACACCCGCTTAGTAAAAAAATACTGATTATATTAATATCGAGTACATTGCATTATATTACATCATATCATATATAAGTATAAGACTTTTTTTTGAAAGGCCAAACAATTATATTAACATAAAAGGAATACACGACATAGATGATTCTTACATACTTTGAATCACCTACATACCAACACAAAAGTATAAACTACATAACACGTATCACGGGATGCAAAGATAGCAACCCAATTACCACAAAAACATCACGATATGGAAAGATACAGATTAGGATTTGAGATCCAAGTCAACAAATTGAATTTTCTATTTTTTAACCTCGAACTGATCCACTCGAAGGATTTGCATTGTATTTCATTGAACACCTTCGGGGTATTCCAGCTTTTACCTTGAAATACCACGTAATTTCGGTTGTTCCAAATCAAGAATGCACTAATCCATCTTATAGCTTGCCAAAGAGTCTTCCCGAAGCTCGACATGTTGCACGTTCCATTGTCAATTAGTACCCCGGTTAAGCAATTACTTAAGGGATTACCTATGTTCCACCATTTATAAACACGATCCCAAATGTCCAAGGCACATTTGCACCCAATAAAAATATGATCCACCAATTCTAAATCATCATCACAAAGTGGACACCTTAGACTATGAAGATCAATGTTTCTTTAATCCAACTCGATCCGAACCGGTAATCTTTTTTTCAAAGTTCTCCATATGAAAATCTCTATTTTCTTTGGTACAAGGCCATTTAAAATAGTCTGCTATTGCGTAAATGGTTCGAGCATTACCTCGTCGATTATGTTAGACAGTTTCTTCACAGTTAGAACTCCATTCACTGCCAAACCCTACGACCATGTATCCTTTGTGTTGCAGTTAAATGAGTGACCTGATACAATGGAAATAAGGTTTGTTAGCTCAGTATCCGTTCGTCCAGAAGGGATCCGCCTCCATTCCCATGAAAACAAAAGCTCTCCATTTGCTCCATTCAATCTAATTCTATCTTTGATGCTCGCCTCTTTGTTTGATTCCAGCATATAGATGCGTTGAAATAAATTGCACAATTTGTTGTCGTTGATCCAATGTTCATGCCACATCGAAGTTTGTTCACCATCACCAATAGTTTTGAAAAAAGATCCTTTAAAAGGTACCTGCAAGTCTTCAAGTGATGTACCTGAAATAATAATTTTGTTCCACACAGTAGGCGTCGAGGATTGAGTGTTACCCCTATCCGACAACAGCCCTCCGTAAGGCCCATAAAGACTACGTATCACTTTGACCCATAGTGAATCAGGTCTCGGTTTTGAACCTCCACCACCACTTTCACAACAAAGCTAAGTTTTTGCTTTTTAACGAACCAATGTTAAGCCCTCCGTTCCCGTATGAGTTAATGACATTTTCCCATTTTACCCACAAAATTTTACAGCCCGAACCCGACCCGCCCCAAAAGAAAACTCTCCTCAAACTCTCAAGAATTTTGATCACACATGATGGAGCATGAAAGAGCGAAAAATAGTACAACGAAAGACTAGACAGGACCGATTTTACTAGAACCAATCGACCACTAAAAGACAACGATCTCATTCTCAACCCCGAAAGTCGTGTTTTAAATTTATCAATAACCGGGCACCAATCTTTAGTGTTATTTATCCTCGACCCAATATATAATCCAAGATATATGAATGGGAGTTTACCCACTTGGCACCCAATATGACTAGCAACCAAATTCACTTCCGCCATGTCAACCCCAATACCAAAAAGACAACTTTTTTGAAAGTTGACTTTTAGTCCCGAAGCTAACTCAAAACACTTTAATAGATTTCTAAGGTTTACCGCGTTTAGACGACTCCACTCACCAAAAAATATGGTGTCATCCGCATATTGTAAATGCGAGACAACTACTTTATCCGACCCCACTTCAACCCCTTTGAACAAACCCTTTTCTAATGCCGCTTTCGTTAAAATATTTAGCCCCTCGGCCACAAGAATAAATAGAAATGGTGATAGCGGATCTCCTTGTCTTACCCCTCTTCCAAGTTTAAATTCATTTGTAGGTGCCCCGTTAATTAGGATAGACATAGAAGCCGAGTTAAGACAAGAGAGTATCCATCTACACCATCTATTACCGAAACCCATGCTAAGCATCACGTCCATTAGAAATTTCCAATTAAGGCTATCATATGCCTTTTTAAAGTCCACTTTAAAAATAATACCTTCTTTACGAGCGTTTTTGATAAAATCAATCGTTTCATTGGCCATTAAAGCCCCATCAAGAATGTAGCACCCTTTTAAAAATGCGCTTTGTTCTTTTCCAACAAGGGCGGTAACACCCTCCTAAGTCGATTCGAAAGGGTTTTTGCAAGTATCTTGTAATAGCTACCAATCAAACTAATTGGTCTATAATCATTTAACCCAAGCTGATCTGTTTCTTAGGAATAAGTGTCTCAAATGATGCATTACAACCTCTTAAAATCTCACCATTTTCCCAAAACTAATTGATTGCCTCCATAAGATCGTGCTTGATTAAATCTCAAATTGTTTTAAAAAACCTCATATTAAAACCGTTCGGACCGGGTGCTTTGGTGCTTCCACAATCATTAATGGCATCGTGAATTTTAGATTCTGAAAAAGGCATCTCCAAGTCCGCTGTTTCTGTTGGAGATATCGAAGGATACACCAGCTCCTCCATTGTTGGTCTTGCCACGTCTGGTTATGTGAGCCGATTTTTGAAATGATCGAAAGCAGCCTTTTTAATGTCATTCGGGTTTTCGTTCCAGCTGCCATCAATAATTAAACCATTAATATTGTTCCTATTATAACTACAATGAATTAACACATGGAAAAATTTTGTATTCTCGCCCCCTTCCATATTCCATTTCACCCGGGCTTTCTGTTTTAACATTTTACTTTTTATTCTTTCTTTCCCCAGCCAATTCTTCCTTGTCTCCTTCCACTCCTCTAATTCTGAGTCGTTTAGGACCTTGGTTTCAGCTTTGAGTTCTAGTTTCAGCACTTTATCTTTTAGTACCTCAATTTTGATATCCAGCCTGCCGTATGTCTGCGTGCTCCACAATCTCAATGCATTTTTCACACTTTTAAGTTTCTTCAAAAGTGTACAATCCCTACGAATACCATTACCACCGGATCTGCCCACGCATTTTCAACCATATCGACCACCCCTTCTTCCTCCAACCACACATCAAAGATTTTAAACGGTTTCGGACAGAAATTTTTCGTCTCATCTTTTAACAGAATGGGACAATGGTCCAAAGTTAGTTTATCCAGCGCCACTACCGACAAGTTACCCCACACACGATTGAATGTTTCTGACACCAGGAACTGATCTAATTTGCTAAACTTCAATCGGTCATCACTAACTCGTGTAAAAAATCTACCACCCATTGGAATATCTATAAGATCATTTGAGATAATGAAATCATTGAAACGTCTTGCCCTACTTTCAACGAAACAGCAATTAAATCTTTCCGATTGATCTCTCACTTCATTAAAGTCCCCGCAAAGAACCCACGCTTCATCACTATCCTTAACAACATTGGTTAACCCATCCCATAATCTTTGTTTCATAGCATCATCATGTGGTCCATATATGTTTAAAATACATAGACTACACCCATTACTTCTCCATTTTCCTCTAATACCGATGATACACTCGAAATTAATAATGTCACGAGCCTCAAACAGACTGGTGTCCCAAATCAGAATTTGACCTCCCGATTTACCTACCATCTCCCGTTGAATGAAATCACAACTGGAATTTCCCCACAACGATTGAACCCAATTATCATTTACAGTATGTAACTTGGTTTCCTGCAGTGCTACAAAGTTTGGTTTCTCTTTCAAAATTAACTTTTTTGTTGGCTCGAATTTTCTATCTACCCCCGACCCGAAACCTCTTATATTATAGGAAAAAATTAACATAAGAAATTAGAACTTCGAATAATAAAACCTTACTCAATTAGCAGAAGCTTTCTTCTGCCACTTCATCCCTAATTTACACCCATACTCATATACACCCTCCGTATTGAAGCTATTAAAGGAGCTTGTATCCCCCTTATTCGCTTCGCAATTGATAGCATTATCTTTAAAACCTGATTTTCATTTTGAATTACCAATTGCATATGAGGATTCATGACTGTTGGTCATTGCGCACGCCGTGCACCTGGAGTGAAGAGGATTGCCATTTTTGCTCTGTTTCCGAGCCACACTTTTGATCTTTAACATTCTCGATGAATATTTCCACCGCCTCATATTTGTCCAGCAACAATTCCTCTTTTTATCGACAGCTTTTTCCACCTCCATGATTTTCTTTTTGCTCTTGCTTAGTTTCTTTTTTACAGTACCACCCATCAACTTTTCTACCTCTGATGGACTGCAGGTCCCTGATGGACTACCTCCATTCAAGTTTTGTTGATGCCTTAACGGGCATATCTGTCCATCAACATCAATTGGGCTAGACGGCCCACTAGGAACTTTAAGTTGTGTCTTTATTGGGCCAGTGTTCAGCTTCTCTGGATTACCAGGCCTTACTGGACTATCCATTTTAACACTATGCACTGAATCTGGTGATGTTGGGCTTACAAGCCCAATCGTGCTATTGATGTTTGTAAGGTATGTCGCCGTACCTAGGGATTCTTTTAGATAATTGGTAGAATCGATGGGACTTTTTAGTTTCTCAATACATGTGCAGTTAATGTTACCTTGATTTACTGATATGGCCAAAACGGAAGGTTTTATTTGTGCGGTGTCGTTAGGTCGCGACACGTCAGAATCGGCTACCACGAGGAGCGTAGTGGTTTTATTATTTATATTTAGCTGGGGTTCCTAGCTATAATTCACCTACTTGTCTTCCTTTTAACGAGTAAGTGGTAAATATAACTCAGGTACGTATTTTTGTATGTTTGCTCAGTAATGTGGGACAAAAGTGCCTATATAGTTAACCCTAGTGACAAGAGGTGATAGATTAAGATTAACTAAATAGAATAGTAATTTGACTGTAAAAGTAAAGATAGGTATGAAGAATAGAATTCTGAAGGGGAATTATTGCAAGAGTTTAACTTCCTAGAATAAACACTAAACCTCAATCAACTGGGCTGTGAACCTAACTGATTTGTCACTAAGAGTTTAGGCCTTGAAGATTCTGGCTAAGACGGATATCCCTACTCCCAACGTTAACCTGAAAGGTTTAAACGACCTTATGGAATGAATCCTAGGTACATGAACAAAGTGGTATACCCAATAAAGGAAAGTCTCAGCTTTTCTTAATCCTAGTTGGTCTAACTAAATAAATATCCTACCACTTAATCACTATACTATGCCTTAACATTAACATATGTGCAATCTTAGATATTCTAAGGTACTGCTAACTGAGATAGAAATTTCTCCTTTTGCGATCACTTATTCAACCCTGGATCATCTTACAATATCTCAAGAACATTGCTTCTAACGTGAATCATGCTTCTGAGAAAGCTAGTGTTCACTGAACTCTCTATTGCTAACTCTAATCACAACCTAAATGGGCAGCTCTTCTATGACGAACAAATGGTTATTCATACGTAGGTACTATATCCCTATTGTGACGTTAAGCACACATAACTACTTACCTTGTATCCTAGGGTTGATCAAGTCCTAATACTAGGTTATAGCCACGTGAATAAGCGGAAAGGGTGATTCGTAAATTAAATTTCTAAACCGTCAAGGTTTCAGCATAACAATATGATAAGTTTCAGATAAAATATTCAACATATGATAAACAATTGTAACAGATAGATAATCATACAAAGTGAAAGCAACTCAAGATAATAACTTTATTAAATTAAGGAAAGCGTTCACCATTTACGGACGAGATCTGGACCATTACAAGTGCTGACAGCCTCTAAACTGCTCCTATTACAATCTCCGGCGTTCGCCTCCGGGTACTTAATTTCCCGCTCGGAGGTGAGAAGGCCTTGAAAGCTCTAGTGGGAGAAAGTGTATTGTAGTGAGAGAGTGAAGAGAGGTGTGTGGAAATTAGATGACAAAAAGCCCTTTAAATAGACTAGGAAATTGTCAGAATACGGCTGGCAGGCCGTATGGCAGGCCGTATGGTGGCCCGTATTTGGCAGCCCGTTTCTTGGGGGCATTTGCTAGGCCGTTTGGCAGGCCGTACCCCATACTGGTAGGCCGTATGGTGGCCCGTATCTGGTGCTGGTCAGCCTTGATTCACTGGATCGTAACTTGATTTCTTGTCTTTCACCATTTTCGCTCTAGAATCTTCGTTTTAGCTCCGTTTCTCTTGATTCTTTTTGCATTATCTTTGTAATTACTTTATCTACAAATTTAACCAAAAAAGCAATTATTTTACCAACAAAGTCTTGAACTTTATGCTTTTAGGACTCAATATCGGGGGTAAAAACATGACTTTTTAGCCGATATCAAATTTCCCACACTTAGACTTTTGCTTGTCCTCAAGCAAACTTTTGAACTTAAAACAACAAGGACTTTAATTCGTAGTAATCAAGTTGTTTTGTTCCGCAAGACGGAAGAGCGAAAACTTAGTTTTTATTCTTTTTTGCTATTCTCGAATCTTTTTCCGCAAACATGAGAGAATGTTACATAAATGAGGCTATCTCACTCAGGTCACTCATTTCACTAAAGTGTTTAGGGTGTCCTATAGTTCTAAGAAATGAAGTCACTCTTAGCCAGTCATGCTTACATTCTTCGTCATAGGCTTGATCAAGACTCAAATCTCCAACACTAATTTGAGAGAATTTTCGGTTATCGACTCAGCTTGAATTGTGAAGAGATGGGGATTTGGAAGTTTCTAAAGTGTGAAGGGTTTTGATAGATAGGAGTTTCTTTTCGAAAGATCGATTTCAATGATCCTTTCAGCTTTTTGTCCGGAATTTCTTGGTGAGCATCCTTCTTTTTGACTGCCAGGAGTTTCTTTCCTTGAATCTTTTCTGGTTCTAATCCCTTTCTCAGAACCTTTATTCATAGAGACTTTGCTCTAGTTTTTTTTTTTTATTTTTTCGAAAGCATCTTTTGCTTTTCTCTTCGAGGCCTCCTTTTGGCGATTTTTTTTGATAATTGGCTTGGATGCTTGCATTTTTCTAGTGCGATTTTGGAGAGGGTTTTCCCGAAAAAGAATGATTTAATCGGGATTTATTTATTTTATTTTAAAGCGGATGGAGTAAATAAGAAAAGGTGAATGGATTTGTGGAGCGAAAATGGAAACGAAGGTGTGTAGCGGAGGTTGTTTTTGTCTTCACGAATAGCTGAGGTTTTAACTTAGTCATCCTCGTCAAAATGTATGATTCTGAAATGTAGATCAAGAGCAAGTTCTGATTCCGAGGTGTTAACATCGGCGCGCTCAACGGAAACATAGTGAAACATTAAAAACGAGTGCTTATAAAGCCTTATTTGGGGGTGCCTCACAACAATTATAGCAGGTCGAATTTTGCCTTTCGTTATGCAATGCTCTATTGGAAAATTGGTTTTGATTTTCGCAAAAAGTTTTCAACCTTGTTTTACCCTTTTTGTCTATTTTGTAGCAAAAACTTTTTGATCTTTATAAAATTTTATAATCCTTAGTGTTTTATAATTTGGAAAGTTTTAAATTTTGTGAAAAACTCGAGGATTTTACAAGAATCGTTATGTGCAACATTTGCTATCCCACACTTTAAAATAACATTGTCCTCAATGTTAAGGATACGAAGTATCCCACACTTTAGATTTTAAAAGAGGCATTGTGTTATTAAAAGTTTATGTTGGTGGGGTTGCCAATCCCACACTTAGTTTTTAAAGTGGTGTAGTAGTTTGCGTATATTCCATTGAAAAGGTGACGAAGACGTAGTACTCCCCTATGGTTTCAGGACGTGTAGTCGGATGGCGCGCTAATTATGGATTCTTCAATTCTTGTGCCGGCGTCATCCTCGTTCAAAGCGCCCTTGCTCCAAGTTTTGTTTCCATCTCGTACGGTCTCGATCGTCGTTTATTTTGTGACGTTTTATTCATGCAATATTTATTCTAAAAGAAACTATACATAGTAAAACATAAAGATAGTTATGCCCGGAACCGAGCGTACAAAAATAATATAATGTAGCATAAGTGATAATATTAATGTTCCAAAATAAACATGGTTACGGCTGAGGTGGTGGGTACGGAGGAGAATAGATTATGCTGGTGCGGGACCTGGCTGGGTTTCTCAATCTAGACTGACCCTCGCTGGTCATTTCCTCGTCCGTTGCAAACTGGTTTGCCAACTCCTTTGTGTTCATGCCCGAGGATATTCTAAACTCTATTTTGTCCGATCGCGCAATTAACCTAGTAAGTGATGATGTGCTCGTATAAACCATCGGCCCTGTCTGCCAACCCATTCCTTCCTGTAAATCTCTGCCCCTACCCCACTGCTGGTTAACGTCCATACTATCAATACCTTGTGCAATCCCTGCAGTCGTACGTTGCTGCAACGCCTGATCCCATCTCGACCCCTGAGCATCGGTAGATGTGTTAACGTTAACGTCCATATAGGAGGTGTCGAACAGGTTGTCAACAAAACTCCCAGCCCCTGTGCCCTGTGGAGGTGGTGGTGGAGGTGTAGACGTGATAACTGTACGCTGCGTGTAGTGATGTGCAGGCTGAGGTGGAGGTCCTGAAAACTGGTGGCTTGGGCCCGCTCCCCTGAGATCACGGTGGGATTCTAGTATTGGGTACTCATGAGGGTATGGCGGGACGTGGATCTGTCTGCCTGCATAGTGAGCAAAATGATCCAAATTCTGTAGGATCGCATGTTGGGCAAACCAACTCTCGTGCCCGGGTAGATCCCCCATGTGGTACTTGTATGGCGGATACCGTGGCCGATCACCCTCTCCAACTGATGAGTGTCGGCGGGTGTCAGTGGGCCGTCCATGCGCTGTGGGATCATCCTCATCCCTCGGTTCCTGAGAACCTCGCCGCCTACTACCCTCCTGTGTCCTCGTATCAGGTCTGAATTATCATGACCCAGAAAATTTCGACTAATTTTGAACCAAACTCTTAATACGATTTAATATCTTTGACAAGATAAGCAAAGTCTGTTAATCTGAGTCTCAAAATTTTTGAACTGTTTCATATATTCAATTGACCTTCGACTGTTCTCGACGATTCACGAACAAGTAATTGTAAATAGATACATGTATATTTAAATATATATATATATATATATATATATATATATATATATATATATATATATATATATATATATATATATATATATATATGTAATAATTTGAAATATTAATTGAAATAATATATGAGTTAATTGATGGAAATAAATATGTAAAATAATATGCGATATAATGAAAACTATTATTACAAATGTGTATATATATATATATATAAATATGTATATAAATACTACTAGTAAATATATAAAATAATATTAAATCAATTTGTTTAAAAATATATAATATATATTTATGTGATAAAACTTGTTATTTAAAACTGATTATATTTATAGAGAGAGTAAATGGAAATTGAATGATTTCGAGCTTAATTAGTAAACGTCAGTAACACTCGGTTGATGTTTTGTTGGTTTTAATATAGATATTGTACATGTTCATGAAGGATTGAAATAAAAGTTGGACTGTAAATTGATTACGAAGATTTTATATTTGTCAAAAATATTTTTACCTTTTTAATATTAAATATTAGCACTCCGTACATATAAATTGGAACATAAAATAAATAATTATTGAACCTTTTTGATCTGGTCTCAAACAGTTAATGAGTGAAATAATTAATTATATTTAATCTAAAAGTTTGGGATTTTTAGGAACACTTTTATATTTTAACTGTTTAGAAATGAACCACGTTATAACAGAGTCCGTGAAAACTGTCGGCACTTAATATAAAATGGAGACTATTGATTTCATTTTCATGCACGTTTAATTGAGTCACCTTTAACTTTATATTTATTATTACATTTATTTTCCGTCTTTCTCTATATTGTGGAACTAGACATCCAATACCATCACCTTTAACTTTTCTCTGCTCCAACTAATTCTGTTTTCTTGTTTAAACCCCACGCTTATGTATCGTTATATATGCACATGAACATATACCACACATATATTTCTCTTCACTTACTTGATACTCTAGTTCTTTCTATTACAACTACAAATCACAGATCACTTGCTTCTCTTACGAAACTGTCGAGCACCTCAAAAACTGGAACACAAACCACCACCTTTCTTTCTTGCTCCTATTTTTCCGAGGAGACCACCATTGAACACCATAAACAACTATTGTATCATGAACTGCTACCTCCTTGTTGTTTTGTTAAACCGACACCATCTCCTTCCCCGATCACCTTCATCAACCTCGGTCTCCCACCACCGTGAGCCACCCTAGATCACCACCACCATCTTCCCTCTCTCTCTCATCTATCTCTCTTCTTTTCAGATGTGAGAAAGCAAACCACGGCCACCATTTATTTTGAGGTTCGAACTAAAACCAACACCACCCCACAACCACCACCACAACACCACCATCCGCCACCCTAAACCACCATCAATCGCCACCTTATCTCGCTGTTATAAACTATTATTTTTCTGTTATACGGGTTAGTTGTGGGCCGAAGACCAAACAGACCACCATCACTACTATTCCGTTTCTGCTTATTAATGGAAGAACTAGACCCACCTGCTCAGTTAATACTCGAGCTACAACCTGCAACTATGGTGATGAAATCGTAAATAAAATAATGATGATAAAACGGGAATGATGAAGATGGGAGGAAGACGATAAATAGTATCAAGGAAGTGAGGATTTAACGAAAACAGGAAATTCCTATTCTACGCTGCTATTTTATTCGTTCCTATATCTTTTCTGTTTCGAACCCTGGTGCATATTCCTCCTGATTAAACACTTTTATCACCATGGTTGCTGTAGCTGTCGGTTAAAAAGAAAACAACACAGATTACTTTATATATATACGGGTTATATACAAACTGAAATGAATGATTATCATAAAGACAACGATGGAGGAATGGTTTAGATTGTTTACGTGTGAACGATATGGTCGTGGGTTCGAATCTAGGCTGCTGCAGTCTATTTTTTTATTCAATAAATAGCTGCACAGACTGGGCTTGTGTAGATTGGGCTATCATATTCGGTATACACTTGGGCCGATTTCTCTTCAGTAGGGTTAATTGATTTCTGTTGGGCCGAAATAGTAATAGGCCAAGCTTTTGCGGACTAAAAATGGATATAAGGTTAAATAAAATTAATATGGGGATTTAATCAGAAAAGCTTTGATAGAGCAATGATTGTGTGTGTTTGCGGGTTAGCGGGAGGTTGCGGGTTCAAACCCGGACTTGGGCATTTTTTTAAGAGTTACTTCTTGAGGTAGTTTACTTATTACTCATTGTTATTGTTATTATTATTATTATTATTATTATTATTATTATTATTATTATTATTATTATTATTATTATTATTATTATTATTATTATTATTATTATTATTATTATTATTATTATTATTATTATTAGTGTATCCCTGACTAGTGCTCGAGTATTTAGGATTATGCATGCTTGTATACTTATTATTGTCATTAAATACTTTACGATAAATTAGGAATTAATTACATATACGATTGAGATAAGGTATATGATATGCATGTCGTTGGAAAGTTGGCGAAAAACTATAAACTTTACATTTAGATATCGAATGGATTCGATGAACGGATTAGAAGTTATTGTCAATTGAATTTTTGTATTATTATTAAAAATGATTATTATTATGGTCGTTATTATCGTCGTTCTAGTTTTTATCTAATTATTATTATTATTATTATTATTATTATTATTATTATTATTATTATTATTATTATTATTATTATTATTATCATTATCAATAAAAAGTATTATCATTAAAATATTTTATTTTTATTATTATTATTACTATCGTTAAAGTTATAATAATTATTATTATTATAATTATTATTATTATTATTATTATTATTATTATCATTAAAATAGTTATTAGTATTATCATTATCATAATATTTATTATTATTAGTATTATTATAATTAAAACTAATATTAGTAACACTTAATTATTATGATTACTAGTATTATCATTAAAATGAACGCGATATAAAATACGATTTAAAAGCTATTAACAAATTTATTAGGAAATAATGAGTATGAGTATCATGATGAAATTTAAAGATATTGATTTAGATAAAATTATCATTTTTCATTATTGTTATCACTATTATTATTAAAAGTATTATTAATAATATTAAAAATATCATCTTTACAAAAATTATTATTTTTAATAGGAATATCATTGTTAATATATAATTTCAATATTAATAAGAATTATCATATTGTTATAATACCATTTTCGTAAATATAAATATTGTTATTATTATTAGTAGAATAATAATAATTATTAATATAATATAATGCAACCTTTACTTATTATTATTATTATCAATGTTATAAAAATGTAATACAAATAATATAATTACCTTAATAAAACCTATCATAACATTTTTATGATATCCAATGAACTTTATGAATTTTATTATCTAAGATATATAAAAGTATATTTTTTTTATTAATAAATGAATTATATTATTTACTCTAATAAATCTTTTAAAAATATTTAAAAATATAAAATGACGATATTTAAATTATATAATAATTATGTATAAATTTTGGAAATCATTTTGAGTCAAATTCACTTCTGTTTTCTTTGGCATACTAGTCTCGAGCATTAGGATTGTGGTACACTATGACATAACCTAAATTGTTAAACAAATATTGACCAATATATATATATATATATATATATATATATATATATATATATATATATATATATATATATATATATATATATATATATATATATATATATATATATATATATATATATATATGTAACATCCCGCATTTTTTTCCGTTAAATTATTTTTTTACGCCGTCTTTTTCTTTTTAGATAATATTCCTCGTATCTAGATTCGTAACCTCCGTTAGCTAACATTCTAAATATTCTCGTTATCGGATTTTAATACGCGTTTTAAAATATTCCGTTTAGGTATTTTCCGCACCCGACTACAAACTCGAGGGACTAAAATTGACACGGGGCAAACTAGTTGACTAGGTCACCTAGTCCACCCCAATCACCACCATTCAACCATCTCCCTCTCTCTCTCTTTCTCTCTAGCAAGAACACACACAAACACCCAATTCAATCATTCATCATCTAAATTCGATCTAGGAGGCTTACAACAAAACAAATTACATATTTGGAATCCTCTCTTCATCCTCTACAATTTGATACTAACTTCATCTCGTTTGGGTAAAATTTCTAAAACTCTAGATTTCTCTAAATTCGTGTTTTTGACTTGAAATGGTGTTAGTTAGTGTCTATGGCTCATTGTGATGTCGTGTATATAATTTGTATGCTCGATCTCGTTGTTTTAGTGTAACTAGCATGAACTTGAATTTTGGTGTGTTGTTCTTGAATTTTGGATGATCATATGTTGTTAGATGTTAAAAGTTCATGTTCTAATTGTGTTCCTAGTATCATTAGCTTCATTTTGATGTATAGATTGATTTAAGAAACTTCATAAACGCGATTATTGATTTTGTGAACTTTTGGTTAGGGTTGACAACTCTTAAAACGAACTTTTGATGCATTGAATGCTTGTTAATGTTATTGATAAGTGTTTAGTTGTGTTACATGTTTCATTACCTTCAAAACGGCATATCATATGTATAAATTGGATTCCCGAAACTTAAATTTCAATTGATAAACTTGAAACTTGAAAATAAACCTCTATTGATCACTTGACGGGATTTCGGTTATAGTATATGATGTTTTTGATTGATGAAAAGTGCTTAGTTGCGTTCCTTGTCGAAAGAGCTTTCCGATGATATAAAATACATGTTCTAATTGTTTGCGGATCATAAAATGTGATTGTTTGTGTTTTGGTTCGTCCATTTGAGGAATACAGCAAACAGGGCCTGGGAAAAGATCAGGACGCCGTCCAGATACTTGGGACGCCGTCCCACCTTTTGAACCGGGACGCCGTTTAGCTTCTCGGGACGCCGTCCCAACCTTAAAACCGGGACGCCGTCTAGCCATTTGGGACGCCGTCCCATTTGGCTAAAACTGGCTGTTTGCTTTGGTCATTTGACATGAAAATGTTTGCTATGCTACGGACCTCCGATTAACATGAAACTTGGCCAACATGCTCATATATGATTATATAACTTAGAAAAATTGTCGGATATCCAACCCGACCCCGTTGACTTTTTTGTTGACTTTGACCCGACCAAGTTGACTTTTAATCAAACTTAACCAAATAATTGTGCAATCGTTCTAACATGTTTTTATACTTGTACCTTGCATGAAACATGACAATTTGATTCACATGCTATTAGGATCGAGTCTTAACGAGCCATAGGACTAATTGAACATCTTTGACCTATCGTGTTTACCGTTATTGATACAACCTATTTGTTTAGGTCAAGACTAGCATTGTTCTTGCACACATTTACTTGTTGAAGTACTTTACTACTCGTGCATTTAAGGTGAGATCATAGTCCCACTTTTTCAATCACTTTTATTCTTTACATCGTGGGCTGAGAAACACATACATTTCACACTTATTTACTTTTCATGCTTTTACATTGTGAACAAATACGAATACAAGGATGCATACGAGTTTGAACAAAAGTCCTCAATCCAATTATCATTAGTTCCACTTGCAGGGTGTAAGTGTAAGCGTGTAATTATGTTGTGTGGCCATACGGGTTTAACAAACCCTCATTCAGACGGTTCGCTACCGTTAGTGAATGAAATATAATTTCAACAATGTATAGTGTAAGTTCTAACACTAAATTCAAAATTCAGAGGGAAGATTCGGTTAAGCCTTGATAATTGGGTGCTCGTGATACAAATACTATTTTGGAATGTGAACGATTCTGGTTGAGCAATTCTTAAAGAACCTTGTGGTTCAATACAATTTACTTACTAAACCTATGATTTCACCAACGTTTTCGTTGACAGATTTCTATGTTTTTCTCAGGTCTTGCACGATATGTGATACATGCTTCCGCTCATTATTTGATACTTGCATTGGATGTCGAGTATACATGCTTTTCATGGAGCGTCTTTTGACTTTACTTTAAACTGTGTCGCCTGGGTTTCAATCGTACTTATAACGTTGTAACTTAACTTTTGGTTGAACAATTCTTGTAAACTTTGAAACAATCTTTACTTTGAAATGAAGGCGACATATTTTGGTCAAACGTTATCTTAAAGACTTATAATCAGGTAATGGGACCCACGTAGCCGACGCCGTCACTTGACGATTTGTCGGGGTCGCTACAAGTGGTATCAGAGCCTTGGTTGTAGGGATTTAGAGTTCATTTGTGTCCACCCCGAGTCATAGGGTACATAGGTGAATCTAGACTACAACCGGCATATAGACTGAAGTAGGAATTACTTGACTATTTGTGCATTTATACTCGAACTCTTCTATCATATCTAACTCGTATTCGATCTTGATCTTACGTTAATAAATTTTGTTGACGCGCCACCTTGACTTTATGAAGTAATGTTAAATGCACATGAGAATCAGGGTAATATAATTTCCGGGATTATATTACGGTGATTCACATGGACGTTCCGACATTATGACATAAAGAATTTAAGGCGAGTCAAGGATAATTTTCTCTTATTCTTTATTCCATATCGCGGTTAGTATTATTTAGAATACTAACCAACGATATTTTTGTGTCATGAAGGAACAATGGCTCGTCGACGCGCTCCTCCCGAAACTCCCGAACAAGCCCTCCAACGTATGATAGCCACCGCCATAGGTGCGGCTATGGCTAGTATCTCCTCCGACATCAATAACAACCACAACCACAACAACCATGGAACCGGTAATTCAAACGAGGGTTGCTCCTACAAAACTTTCATGGGGTGCAAACCTCACACCTTCGATGGGACCGGAGGACCGGTTGTGCTCACCCGATGGTTTGAGCAAACAGAAGCCGTTTTTAGCATAAGCGGTTGTCGGGACCAAGACAAAGTCAAATATTCCACCCACACTTTTGCCGGTATCGCCCTCACATGGTGGAATACGTATGTGCTGTCGGTGGGTATCGATGAAGCTCACACTCTCTCATGGGCCGACTTAAAGAAAAAGATGATCACCGAATACTTCCCGCGCGAAGAGACCCGTAAGCTCGAACACGAACTAAGAACTTTAAAAGCGGTCGGGAATGACCTAAAGGCATATAATCAACGATTTTCTGAGCTATCCTTGATGTGTCCAAACCTCGTGACCCCCGAACCTCTAAGGGTTGAACTTTACATGGATGGTCTTCCCAAGAGCATCAAACAAGGAGTAATGTCATCCAAACCCAGTAATCACCAAGAGGCCCTGAATATGGCCCGTCAATTGATCGAAACGGTAGACGAGATTGAAGTGCCGGCACCTAAAGTCGAGGATGAGTCGGGTGACAACAAAAGAAAATGGGAAGCCCCCCAATCAAGCAATTACAACAACCTCGCCAAGAAGCCCTTCATCCCCAACGGCAAGAAAGGTTATACCGGACACCTACCGTATTGTAACGAGTGCTACAAACATCATTTAGGTGAATGTGGCAAACCATTTTGCTTGAAGTGTCAAAGAAGTGGCCATGTAGCCCACGATTGTAGGAATACCGCTCCCGTCGCCCAAAAGGAGCACAATGCACCCAAGACGGGTGTTTGTTTTGAATGTGGCCAACCGGGTCATTTTAGGAGTGCGTGCCCAAATAAGAAAATCAACCCCAACGCACGCCGTTAAACTTTCAACATCAACGCCTAGGATGCCCGAGACGACGATGGACTAGTCACGGGTATGTTTCTTCTCGAAATTCTCACGTTTCATGTTTATTCGATTCGGTTACCGTTAGACGTTTTATAAACAAGTCTTTGACTCGTGCTCTTTACATTCCACTTTTTCCCCTAGATACTACTTAGACGATTTAAGTGACCAACGGAAAAATATTGTGTGCCTATAAATTTTATTGGAGGATATACATTAAGACTTTTGACTTGACACCTATAGAACTAGGGAGCTCGGAACATATTCGTTAAAAAAAAAAAAAAAAAAAAAAAAATGTTTCCCCATCGTCTTGTATAGATTATTGTGAACTGAGTAATTTTCGGTTGGAAACCGATAACCTCTCCCTCGCATCCATGACCTCATGATTTCTTGCATGAATCCCGTGTGTATTCCAAAACGACCTCCGTTCCGGTTATCATCAATTGGGGGTTAAGGGAGACAATGTCTCCTGAGTCTTTTCCGAACTCGCAACGTTAGTTGTAAATCTCTCTTAGTACCATTCGATTTATCCAAAGCTCGTCCGTATCCATAAACCTCCTAAACCACGTATGCAAACTTATCTAGACAAATCTGTTATCGTATTTATAGATGACATCTTAACTTATTCGAGTAAAAAAGGAAAACGAACAACATCACCATCTTACGCTCGAACTTTTGAGAAAAGAGCAACTCTATACCAAATTCTCCAAGTGAGAATTTCTGTTGAACGAAGTCCAATTTTCTAGACCATAATGTTAATGATCAAGGCATTTCAATCAATCTCAAAATCAAGCCACATGTAATCAGGAAACTCTCCCCACTCAGACTTGTATTCGTAAAATCTTAGACCTCGTCTGTTATTACCGAAAATTCATTTCTGACTTTTCTCGTGTTACACGACTTTAATCTCTCCGCGATCGAACCTTGAGCGTGATTCTTCACACCAACATTTCTAGTTAAATTCGTTATCTTGCACGGAGAAGTCGAATACTAAATTGTGGATCCGATCAATTTTCTCGTCATCACGTACCACACTACATACCCCTGATAATTCACCATTACCGTCTGATATTACTGGAATTTAAGATAACACACAATCCAACGATACTTCACTCTTCTTTGACTTAACGCCCTTGTGTTTCTGATAATCGGTCAACTATTATTCAACCCCGAACTATACAACTACGTGTACTACCTCGTTTCTCTTTCAGACTTCAACTTTTGCCAACTAGAGGCACGTTATGGCAACCTCGAGATGCAAGCTCATCCTATTCTAAGTCCTTATTTCACTCCTATCTTTATCGCTCGCATTTCCGTTTAAAGAAACTCCTTGTAACATTTCTCCATGGATGGAGAAATTCATCATATTACATTAGTATTCGCCACGAGGGTGAATAGTCCTAACGAACATTTTTCGAACCCTAACTAACTTGTTCAAACGCATCTTCAGAGGTTCTATTCCAACACGGCGTATCTTTGTCAATTATTCCGTATCGAAATACTCGTTTCACTTCTAGTTTTACAAGAAACCTTGGAGACCCGTTTAGACATGAGTACCACGTACCACCCACAAACCGACGAACCGAGCAAACGAACGATTTACGTCTAGGAAAGACATGTCACAAACTCGTATTGTCACCTTTAGTAGATCACTCTTACAACAGTAGTTACCACTCGTGTGTTCACGCGCACTTTCCGAAACCCTATATGACCGCTAATGTCATACCCCTGTTCATTTAACCAAAGCATCAACCACCGAAATCTGAACTCCATCAAGAAACAACAATTGAAATCATTCATATCCGAGGAGGGCTCGAGACGACCCGTAGTCGCCCAAAAGAGTCATACCAAACTTAGATGAAAACCTCACAAATCCCAGTGTGTAACCGCGTAATATTGAGAAACCGCACCTTGGAAAGGTGTAATTCATTTTGGGAAATCGAGGAAGGTTATATCCGCAATATTGAACCTTTTGAAACCTTGGGGCGTATTGGAGCCGCTTCCTACCATTTAGAACGGCCGACTCAATTAAGTTTCCGTTTACCCTACATTTCGTGTAACAAACTTAGAAACGTGTCCTGCGGAACAGGAACGTGCAATCCTTCTAGATGCACCAACTATTGATGACAAACTCCTCCTCATAGGAAAAACCGGCTGAACTTTTGGATCGTAAAACCAAGCCCTAATACAACGTAACACCCCGACTGTCCGGATTCGTGGAATGTCCAAGATAGTACCTTCACTCATTCGTAGAGTTACTACTCTAAGTCTCGAGTAAGAGATATCGACTACTACTTCCAACTAAATTTCGGGACGAAATTTCTTTTGAGGTGTGGATAATGTAACATCCCGCATTTTTTTCCGTTAAATTATTTTTTTACGCCGTCTTTTTCTTTTTAGATAATATTCCTCGTATCTAGATTCGTAACCTCCGTTAGCTAACATTCTAAATATTCTCGTTATCGGATTTTAATACGCGTTTTAAAATATTCCGTTTAGGTATTTTCCGCACCCGACTACAAACTCGAGGGACTAAAATTGACACGGGGCAAACTAGTTGACTAGGTCACCTAGTCCACCCCAATCACCACCATTCAACCATCTCCCTCTCTCTCTCTTTCTCTCTAGCAAGAACACACACAAACACCCAATTCAATCATTCATCATCTAAATTCGATCTAGGAGGCTTACAACAAAACAAATTACATATTTGGAATCCTCTCTTCATCCTCTACAATTTGATACTAACTTCATCTCGTTTGGGTAACATTTCTAAAACTCTAGATTTCTCTAAATTCGTGTTTTTGACTTGAAATGGTGTTAGTTAGTGTCTATGGCTCATTGTGATGTCGTGTATATAATTTGTATGCTCGATCTCGTTGTTTTAGTGTAACTAGCATGAACTTGAATTTTGGTGTGTTGTTCTTGAATTTTGGATGATCATATGTTGTTAGATGTTAAAAGTTCATGTTCTAATTGTGTTCCTAGTATCATTAGCTTCATTTTGATGTATAGATTGATTTAAGAAACTTCATAAACGCGATTATTGATTTTGTGAACTTTTGGTTAGGGTTGACAACTCTTAAAACGAACTTTTGATGCGTTGAATGCTTGTTAATGTTATTGATAAGTGTTTAGTTGTGTTACATGTTTCATTACCTTCAAAACGGCATATCATATGTATAAATTGGATTCCCGAAACTTAAATTTCAATTGATAAACTTGAAACTTGAAAATAAACCTCTATTGATCACTTGACGGGATTTCGGTTATAGTATATGATGTTTTTGATTGATGAAAAGTGCTTAGTTGCGTTCCTTGTCGAAAGAGCTTTCCGATGATATAAAATACATGTTCTAATTGTTTGCGGATCATAAAATGTGATTGTTTGTGTTTTGGTTCGTCCATTTGAGGAATACAGCAAACAGGGCCTGGGAAAAGATCAGGACGCCGTCCAGATACTTGGGACGCCGTCCCACCTTTTGAACCGGGACGCCGTCTAGCTTCTCGGGACGCCGTCCCAACCTTAAAACCGGGACGCCGTCTAGCCATTTGGGACGCCGTCCCATTTGGCTAAAACTGGCTGTTTGCTTTGGTCATTTGACATGAAAATGTTTGCTATGCTACGGACCTCCGATTAACATGAAACTTGGCCAACATGCTCATATATGATTATATAACTTAGAAAAATTGTCGGATATCCAACCCGACCCCGTTGACTTTTTTGTTGACTTTGACCCGACCAAGTTGACTTTTAATCAAACTTAACCAAATAATTGTGCAATCGTTCTAACATGTTTTTATACTTGTACCTTGCATGAAACATGACAATTTGATTCACATGCTATTAGGATCGAGTCTTAACGAGCCATAGGACTAATTGAACATCTTTGACCTATCGTGTTTACCGTTATTGATACAACCTATTTGTTTAGGTCAAGACTAGCATTGTTCTTGCACACATTTACTTGTTGAAGTACTTTACTACTCGTGCATTTAAGGTGAGATCATAGTCCCACTTTTTCAATCACTTTTATTCTTTACATCGTGGGCTGAGAAACACATACATTTCACACTTATTTACTTTTCATGCTTTTACATTGTGAACAAATACGAATACAAGGATGCATACGAGTTTGAACAAAAGTCCTCAATCCAATTATCATTAGTTCCACTTGCAGGGTGTAAGTGTAAGCGTGTAATTATGTTGTGTGGCCATACGGGTTTAACAAACCCTCATTCAGACGGTTCGCTACCGTTAGTGAATGAAATATAATTTCAACAATGTATAGTGTAAGTTCTAACACTAAATTCAAAATTCAGAGGGAAGATTCGGTTAAGCCTTGATAATTGGGTGCTCGTGATACAAATACTATTTTGGAATGTGAACGATTCTGGTTGAGCAATTCTTAAAGAACCTTGTGGTTCAATACAATTTACTTACTAAACCTATGATTTCACCAACGTTTTCGTTGACAGATTTCTATGTTTTTCTCAGGTCTTGCACGATATGTGATACATGCTTCCGCTCATTATTTGATACTTGAATTGGATGTCGAGTATACATGCTTTTCATGGAGCGTCTTTTGACTTTACTTTAAAATGTGTCGCCTGGGTTTCAATCGTACTTATAACGTTGTAACTTAACTTTTGGTTGAACAATTCTTGTAAACTTTGAAACAATCTTTACTTTGAAATGAAGGCGACATATTTTGGTCAAACGTTATCTTAAAGACTTATAATCAGGTAATGGGACCCACGTAGCCGACGCCGTCACTTGACGATTTGTCGGGGTCGCTACAATATATATATATATATATATATATATACATATACATATACATATATATATATATATATATATATATATATATATATATATATACATATATATACATATATATATATACATATATATACATATATATATATATATATATACATATATATATATATATATATATATATATATACATATATATATATAAAATTAATATAGGTTCTCGAATCCGAGGCCAACCTTACACTTGTTCAATGATGTTATATGTATTTTTACTATGAAATACAGAATGGTGAGTTTCATTTGCCTTTTTACCCTTTACATTTTTGGGCTGAGAATACACGCGCAACCTTTATGAATATTTAACGAAATAGACACAAGTAATTAAACTACATTATATGGGTGAATGATCGAAGCCGAATATGCCCCATTTAACTTGGTAGCCTAAGAATTAGGGAACATCCCCTAATTGACGTGAATCCTAAAGATAGATCTATGGGCCCGACGAACCCCATCCGAACTGCCGGATGCTTTAGTACTTCAAAATTTATATCATGTCCGATGAGAGTCCCGGAATGATGGGGATATTCTATATGCATCTTGTTAATGTCGGTTACCAGGTGTTCACCCTATAATTGAACCTTAATGCATGCATGCTGATTATGAGAAATGGAAAAATATGAAATCTTGTGGTCCATTAAAATGATGGAAATGAATGTTTATGATAAACTAATGAACTCACCAACCTTTTGGTTGACACTTTAAAGCATGTTTATTCTCAGGTTTGAAAGAAATCTTCTGCTGTGCATTAGCTCATTTTAAAGATATTACTTGGAGTCATTCATGACATATTTCAAAAGACGTTGCATTCGAGTCGTTGAAGTTCATTAGAGATTATTATTAAGTAAATGACAGATTAGGTCATTTATAGTTTGGATATTATGAAATGGTATGCATACCTGTCAACTTTCGATGTAATGAAAGGTTGTCTTTTAAAAACAACAAATGCAACGTTTGTAAAATGTATCATATAGAGGTCAATACCTCGCGATATAATCATATGTTATTGTATTCGTTCTTATGGATTAGGATGGGTCTTTACATGTGGTATCAGAGCGGTGCTCTTAGCGAACCAGGTCTGCATTAGTGTGTCTAACAGGTAGTTGTTAGGATGCATTAGTGAGTCTGGACTTCGACCTAGTAGTTGTTAGGTTACATTAATGAGTCTGGACTTGAACCTGGTCTGCATGTCAAAAGTTTTTGCTTATCAATTCTTGTCGAAAATTACCTGCTTATCATTCTTAGTCTAGACACATCTTACTGCATTGATTGCATGAATAGTGTATAGACAAAATTCATATCTTAGCGTATCTGCTAATTCATATCTTAGCGTATCTGTTCCTGTAAGCCTTGTCTGACACGTTTTCTTAATTTCCTCCGTAATTTATGGGATCTTCTGTATTATACATATATATTCTATGTAATTAGAATATCATCCGATATCCGAAAATCATTTCATATCAAAAAATCCTTTATTCAATCGTACGCAATGGAAATCACAACTAGTTCAAGTCCCTCGGATTCTGATATGGAGTCCCACTCCAACTCCGAAAGCAGCGTAACCAGAATGAATCAATCAATCAGCCATCCCCAATTCATCTGATGAGTTCGTAGTCGACTAAATCAATGGAGACGAGAAGAAGGCGATCCTTTTCACCAATCAAATTTCCCTCTTGGCGATGAACCTGAAGCACTCACCGGCGAACCAATCTGAAATACCATTTTCACCCTCATTCCCCGAATACCTCGCCATGATCATATACTATCTCAAATTCAAAACCTTATTCACTCGCTCGTTCCGACCGACAATCATCCCGGAGTAATAAGTCAATGAGATTCGCACCCAAGTTGTAGCCTTAAAAAACATGATGCAAAATGTACTAGCTTTAGCAACATTACCGGCACCAACAGTACCACCAACAACAACATCCGCATCCCAAGCCTCAATTTCACAATCTGTCCCACGAACATCAACATCATACGCACCATAGATATCAAGGAGTACCAACAGCAATTAACGATGAAGTATTGATCCATAACTTCATAAATATTCTGCGAAGAATATGCGATTCCTAATAATTAACGATGAAGTACTGATCCATAACTTCATTAATATTCTGCGAAGAATATGTGATTTCTAATAATTAACGATGAAGTATTGATCCATAACTTCATTAATATTCTGCGAAGAATATGTGGTTCCTAATAGTTTTAGAGATTTCTTATTCTAGCTCAAACTGAAAAGCAAATGAGATTAATATCATATTAACTCATTAAATCCATAATTACATCTAAAGAAAATATATATATATATGTATATATATTTTCATAAAGATTGTGATTAAAAATTCTTTCGTACAAATTGTTAATGATGAAAATATTTTAACGGGTAGGTAATACCCGAGAAATATTTATATTTCACATTAATAAGTTACACTGTATATTCTTTAATTCAGATTCAGCAGTCATTAACAACACTGCTCAAATTCACACATATACGTATCCGTTCACCAAAGAACAACTATTTTCATCCAAGTTCAATTTCATATTCGGATTTTGACCGATTAAAATCCAAGTCAAGATTTCACAAGTGGCATAATGAAGAAAATAATGAACAAAATAAAATTTATTAGTAACCAATTAATTAACTACGTAAAAACTTTAAAACTATATTAACCAAATCCTAGCTAACTGTTCCTAGCTAACTGTTACTATATGACTATTTCCTTAAAATATACTAGTTTTGGTGGAACTATTGAACTATTGGACTACTATCATGGACAATTAAAAAGTATTAAAAGAGTAGGAAATATTAAATACAACACATTTCGACTTAAAAGATTGTAAATAAATTACATCTACTACAGTTAAATATTTCCTCAAGTTTGCCACTTAATTTTATCTTAAAACCTCATTTGTATCTTGACGATTACTATCTGCGTTCAAACCTTTCATGAATCTTGAAAACACCACAATCGAGAGGATGGACCAACTGCATCTCATCTACGGAAGGAAAGATTTATGCATATAATTATGCACCTGAAAACACTCGAAACTTGAGTAAACGTTTACCACATATCTGTGCTAACTCCTTTGGCATTGTTATTACCATAAATAACCTTGCAATTATTTTCCAAATTAGCCAATTTTGTCACAGCTCCAGCAAACCAACTTCGACTTTCATCGGATAAGCCTTATTATAACCTTGATTTATAAGTTTACCTTTCGTCATCGTTACCGGAGAACCGTTTATATTCTACCACATTAGCAGTAAACTTACCAGCAACTTCATTACTCATTGGCTTAAGTCTCTCCGAAGAACCATTATATTTGTTCATTAAAACCCTATCATATACTCATCTACATCTTGTAACAAGATTTGCCATACCAATTACCGAGAATTAGCAATCAGTATTTTGAATCTCGCAGCATTTCTACATCAATAATTATATGTATACATATAACATTTATCTCTAAGAATTATGATCTCCTATTCTAAAATTCTGAACAGCACTCTAGTCTACGAATCAGTTCTTCGAATTTTGAGAAAGCTGATAAAACAGCGAAAAATGTTGATGACATTAACAGTCAAAAGTATGAAGATAAAGAATGGAGTGTTGGAAACGCTCAATAGAAAATTTAGTACCGAAAAGCGAATTATGTGAAACCATGAAGGAGACTCTGAACGAATTACAAGGACTAAACTTGTACATAAATAATCCTGATGATTCTGTTCTGATGAAATTTTTAGCGAATACCTTGCTCCTTAATCGCTCTAAATCATCGTGAATGAATTTCTTCATCACAATTTAATTCTAAAATCCTAAGATATCATCGTCTCTTTCATTATAAATATCCTCAATATTTCTGAAGATATCCTCATAAATATTCTTATCCGATATTAATTATCTCTCTGCTCTATCTGTGTTATATCATAAAAGAAAACTATTTTAGTTTCTAAATTCTGAAAAATTCAAATTTAAAATATGAATATTTTTGAAGTAGTGTTGGGAACTGATGCATGAGTTAGTATAATATAATTACACTTGATCAACGTGATTATATTACAGTAAGTCATGCCGAGTTTCTAATGAAACATGATGATTCTCAGTACCATCATCATGTACCATGTTACACGACTCTTACATTCTACCTAATCTCCAAACATATCAAGAATATATCTTCCTGATAGTCCTATCATTTTTCTTGAACTCTGGTAATTTAAAAAAATCAAGATCGTGCTATTACACTCTCTCTCTCTTAGAACATTAGTCATGTTCATTCGAAACTCCTTACTTACGAATTCTGGACCATTATTCGCTCGACATAAAGTCGGGAAGAGAAAACAAAAGTATGGAGCTCCAAAATATAAAGGAGACGAGGAGGATGGATTTATAGTAAAATATCCGACAGAACAATCAAAACAGATTATCACATTTAACCAAAGATGATCCTAATTTCCTTAATTATCGAAGAACCAAATCTTATTACGAAGATTTTCTTAAATTCCTTGAATTCCGGAAATCCACCATGACTACGTCAAAAGTTAAGACAAAACTTTTCACTCTTTTGTGATAACTTCACTCGTACGCTACACATGATCGAATCATTTTATCTATATTAATCAATAATGATAAAACTCTAATTGTCAACTCATAATCGTCATGAAAGCATTTTTATTGTTAGCCATGATGACCTCACTCAAATTTTGGGACGATATTTCTTTAACGGGTAGGTACTGTCATGACCCGGAAAATTTCGACTAATTTTGAACCAAACTCTTAATACGATTTAATATCTTTGACAAGATAAGCAAATTCTGTTAATCTGAGTCTCAAAATTTTTGAACTGTTTCATATATTCAATTGACCTTCGACTGTTCTCGACGATTCACGAACAAGTAATTGTAAATAGATACATGTATATATATATATATATATATATATATATATATATATATATATATATATATATATATATATATATATATATATATATATATATATATATATATATGATAATGCTAAAAACGAACATATATTTCATAGCATTATTCCTCAAGAAAGACAAGTTTTTAGTTGCAATTGTTCTATTTACAAGTGATATTCGTTTAAATAATAAAAGGTGAAGACAAAAGACAGATTCGACGAATTGAAGACGCAAACGACCAAAAAGCTCAAAAGTACAAAAGACAATCAAAAAGGTTCCAATTATTGATAAGAAACGTCTCGAAATTACAAGAGTACAAGATTCAAAACGCAAAGTACAAGATATTAAATTGTACGCAAGGACGTTCGATAATCCGGAACCGGGACCAGAGTCAACTCTTAACGCTCGACGCAACGGACTAAAAATTACAAGTCAACTATGCACATAAATATAATATAATATTTAAATAATTCTTATAATTATTTATATATTATAATAAATAATAAAAACCGTCGGCAAGAAAGACTCCAAAGGGACTGAGCTGTAATTTCAAACTCCGCGACTCGCGGAGTTTGAAGGCCAAAATGGCCGCGAGTCGCGGAGCCCCCAGTTTTGAAACTCCCTATAAAGCAAACCGAAATCTGATCATTTTCATCATCTTTTTTCTCCTCATTCATACGATATATTTATATTTATAATTTATATTTTAATTTTAATTTTAATTATAATTCTAATAATAAGGGTATGTTAGCGAATGTTGTAAGGGTGTAAGTCGAAATTCTGTCCGTGTAACGCTACGCTATTTTTAATCATTGTAAGTTATGTTCAACCTTTTTATATTAATGTCTCGTAGCTAAGTTATTATTATGCTTATTTAAAACGAAGTAATCATGATGTTGGGCTAATTACTAAAATTGGGTAATTGGGCTTTGTACCATAATTGGGGTTTGGACAAAAGAACGACACTTGTGGAAATTAGACTATGGGCTATTAATGGGCTTTATATTTGTTTAACTAAATGATAGTTTGTTAATGTTAATATAAAGATTTACAATTGGGCGTCCCTATAAATTACCATATACACTCGATCGGACACGATGGGCGGGATATTTATATGTACGCATAATCGTTCATTTAACCGGATACGGGAATGGATTAATAGCCACTAGAATAATTAAAACAGGGGTGAAATTATGTACGAAGGACACTTGGTATAATTGATAACAAAATATTAAAACCTTGGGTTACACTCAGTCGACATCCTGGTGTAATTATTAAACAAAGTATTAAAATCTTGTTACAGTTTAAATCCCCAAATAGTTGGAATATTTAACTTCGGGTATAAGGATAATTTGACGAGGACACTCGCACTTTATATTTATGACTGATGGACTGTTATGGACAAAAACCAGACGGACATATTAAATAATGCAGGACAAAGGACAATTAACCCATGGGCATAAAACTAAAATCAACACGTCAAACATCATGATTACGGAAGTTTAAATAAGCATAATTCTTTTATTTCATATTTAATTTCCTTTATTTTATATTTAATTGCACTTCTAATTATCGCATTTTTATTGTTATTGTATTTAATCGCACTTTTAATTATCGTACTTTTTAATTATCGCAAGTTTATTTTATCGCACTTTTATTATTCGCAATTTCATTTATCGTTATTTACTTCATGCTTTAATTTAAGTCTTGTATTTATTTTTAATATTTTACATTTGGTTTTAACTGCGACTAAAGTTTTAAAATCGACAAACCGGTCATTAAACGGTAAAAACCCCCCTTTATAATAATAATATTACTTATATATATATTTGTATTTTTATAAAAGTAAACTAATATAGCGTTGAGCTTTGTTTAAAAAAGATTCCCTGTGGAACGAACCGGACTTACTAAAAACTACACTACTGTACGATTAGGTACACTGCCTATAAGTGTTGTAGCAAGGTTTAAGTATATCCATTCTCTAAATAAATAAATATCTTGTGTAAAATTGTATCGTATTTAATAGTATTTCCTAGTAAAAATATAAACTATTTCGTACCCCCACGCTACGACATCAAGTATTTTTCAAGGTTTAAGTATATCCATTCTCTAAATAAATAAATATCTTGTGTAAAATTGTATCGTATTTAATAGTATTTACTAGTAAAAATATAAACTATTTCGTACCCCCACGCTACGACATCAAGTATTTTTGGCGCCGCTGCCGGGGAACTTTCTAAACGCCGGAAGCGCAACGCTAATATAAAAAAAAGAGATTTTTAGTTTACTTCTATTAAAAGTCACTTTTGTAAAAATACGTTTTAAATATTCGAAAATATAAAAAGAAAAACAAAAATATAAGTATTTTTAAGATTTTGTTAAATATTTAAGTTTTACAAAGTTTCTTTGTTTTTATAAAAACATAAGTTTTATTTAAGTATTTTGTTTTTATTTAAAAACATATAAATATAAAAAAAATATATATATAAATCTAGTTTTAAGATTTTTATTTATAAAATTATAAAGTGATTCTATTTTTATTTAAGTTTTAAATATAAAGTTTTATTAATACACATATTTAAAAACAGAAAATTAAATAAATAAATAAATAAAGAAAAACGCGTCGAAGATTAAACCTGTCATCTGAATTTCTGAACCCCGCGAGTCGCGGGGTTTGAAGCTTTGAATACCGCAAGTCGCGGAGGGGACCTGACACACGAACAGGAAGCCCTAATCCTGCATTTATTACGGATTATTATTAATTATTATTATTATTAACCCTAATTATTATTATTATTATAATTAAGTTTATTTTTAATTTAAGTTTTATTTAATTTATATTTTAGTTAAATTAGTTTAATTAAATTGTAAAATTAGTAGTTTTATTAAATAAATAATATAAAAATAATATTTTTATAAAAATTGTACTTTTTACAACTTTTTGTATATTTTTATATTTTGTCCCTTTTTAATCGTTGTAGCATAATATTTGTATTTTTAGCTCATATTTAGTTTTAAACTTAGTTTTTGCTATAGTTATTTTTACTCCTAGATTTTTAGGCTTTGCCGTAAAATTCCTTAAGTGCTTTTTCTTTAGACTAAGATTTAGGTGCTTTAGAATTTTGCGACGCCTTTTTAAGTTTTAGTTTCTTTTTAAGTTATTTCCATTTGGGATATAGTTTTTCCTGTAAGCTTTAATATTTTTAGACGACTTTTACCTATGTATCAATTATCATTCCAATTAGTAATTTCAATTTGCGATTATAATTTTAAGTTAGTTGTAGTAATAAGGTTAGGTTAGTCAAGTATTTTTAAGTTTTATAAGTTTCTTTTATTTTTTTCGTCACCTTTTATTTTTCAACCATTTTTCTTTTTCGATTTTTTTCCGACGAACTCTTTTTCTTTCTTATTTCTCGCTATTCTAGTTTTAGGACATATATTTTTTTTCTACTTCTTCTCTAAATTTCTTAAAATTACGAAAATTTATTTTAAGTGGTTAAATTGATAGACATCAAAATTTTCTGGTTCGTAGTAATAGTTGGATTTGTACGTGGACCGGGTTATTGGAGCCAAACAGTCCTCAATTATATTGAGACCAAACGAATCCTGCCCCTCTGCTGCATCTTTTGGCTATTCAAAACGTGGGCAAAATCAGAAAAGTCTATTGATTGTATAACTTATTATAATTTTTCTTTCCTTTTTAAAAACTAATAGGATATTCAGTGAATGCACCGAGCAAGACGTTCACCACCTTTTGTACGTTCACCACCTGTAACTAGATCAAGACATTTAGCAAATATAACCGCCGTTGATTTTTCTTTAGAATCGTCATCCAGTAGACCAAGTACTTCAGTTCAAATTTCCGATAATCCATTTTTTGAACCCGACCTCACAATTGAGAATCCGGAAAATATTCAGGAACGGTTCATAGATCCTGAACCATTAAACTTTCCTCCGGAACCACCAATCATTCAAACAGAGATTATTGAGGAACGAACCATTAAATCAGAATCCTCTAGTGATTCCGATTCAACAAATTCAATTATGGAGAATCTGGAACCTTTAAGTATGGAAGACCGAATGAGAGCTAAACGCACTGGCCAAGGTCACGCAATTACTCATCCAGACATTAATGCGCCAGATTATGAAATCAAAGGACAAATTCTACACATGGTGACTAATCAATGCCAATTTAGTGGTGCGCCGAAGGAAGATCCAAATGAACATCTACGTACCTTTAATAGGATCTGCACACTATTTAAAATCCGAGAAGTGGAGGATGAACAGATATATCTCATGTTATTTCCCTGGACTTTAAAGGGAGAAGCCAAAGATTGGTTGGAATCGTTACCTGAAGGGGCGATTGATACATGGGACGTTTTAGTTGACAAATTTCTTAAACAATTCTTTCCTGCATCTAAAGCCGTAAAACTTCAAGCAGAAATTGTTACGTTCACACAGAAACCAAATGAAACTCTATATGAGGCGTGGACTAGATATGGAAAGTTGTTAAGAGGATGTCCGCAACATGGTTTAGACACATGTAAAATAGTACAAATATTCTACCAAGGATGCGACATCACTACAAGAAAAGACATAGATATAGCAGCTGGTGGTTCTATTATGAAGAAAACCGAAACTGATACTTACAAAATTATTGATAATACTGCTTCCCACTCACATGAGTGGCACCAAGAAAAAGACATCGTTAGATCATCTAAACCAGCTAGAGCCGATTCTAGCCATGACTTAGATTCCATTTCCGCAAAGATAGATGCTGTGGAGAGACGAATGGAAAAGATGACTAAAGATATTCACTCAATACGAATTAGTTGTGAGCAGTGTGGAGGACCACATTTGACAAAAGATTGTCTCAGTATTGAATTAACAATGGAACAAAGAGAGAATATTTCATACATAAACCAAAGGCCTGGAAATAATTATCAGAATAATTATCAACCGCCAAGACCGATTTACAATCAAAACCAGAATTATAACCGAAATATTCCATACAACAACCAACAAGGTCCTAGCAATCAACAAGTATCCAATAATACTTATAATCAGCAAAGACCTAATTTTCAAAACAAACCACCACAACAAACCGATGATAAAAAGCCGAATTTAGAAGATATGATGACGAAGCTAGTTGAAACTCAAACGCAGTTTTTCACATCTCAGAAACAAACCAATGAACAAAATGCTCAAGCATTTAGAAATCAACAAGCTTCTATTCAAAATCTGGAACAAGAAGTGAGTAACCTAGCAAGGTTAATAGGTGAAAGAAAACCAGGAAGTCTACCTAGTGATACAAATGCTAACCCCCGGAATGAAACAGCTAAAGCCATTACCACAAGAAGTGGTACAACACTTAAACCACCTGAAATACCTGTAACTTCTGATGAAGCCATTCCTACTCCACAAGAACCACAACCTGATCAAGATAAGGAAAAAGAACCTGTAGTTGAAAAGGTTAATGAAGATAACACAGTTAAGGATAAACCTTATGTTAAACCATATCAACCACCACTTCCTTACCCGAGTAAAATGAAGAAAGAGAAACTTGAAGCCGAGCAGTCCAAATTCTTGGATATGTTTAAACAGATAAATGTAAATCTTCCTTTCATTGATGTGATTTCAGGAATGCCTACATATGCTAAATTCTTGAAAGATCTAATCTCAAATAGAAAGAAAATGGAAGAACTCTCGGCTGTTACTATGAATGCTAATTGTTCAGCAGTGCTGTTGAATAAGATACCAGAAAAACTATCTGATCCAGGAAGTTTCACAATTCCATGTTTTCTGGGTAGTCTTAGTTCAATAGAAGCATTGGCAGACTTAGGTGCTAGTATAAATTTAATGCCATATTCACTATACACTAAACTAGACCTTGGAGAATTGAAACCAACCAGAATAAGCATACAACTAGCCGATAGATCAATAAAATATCCTAGAGGGATAATGGAGAACATGCTAGTTAAAGTTGGTACTTTAGTATTTCCAGTAGATTTTGTTGTTTTGGACATGGAAGAAGATTCTCAAGTTCCTCTCATATTAGGAAGACCATTCTTAAACACGGCTAAAGCAATGATAGACGTGTTCGGTAAGAAACTGACCCTAAGTATAGAGGATGAGAGTGTTACCTTTTCAGTTGATAGAGCAATGCAACAACCACAATCTGCAGATGATACATGTTATTATATTCAAACTATAGATGCACATGCAGAATTATTAGAAGAATTTCCAGAATTACAAGGAACAGGAGAATGTTCTTTAGGAGAAGGTAATGAACCAATTGATGAAGCTGAAATGTTAGCTACACTTATAGCTAATGGATATGAACCAACAACAGAAGAAATTCAAATGCTAAAAGAAGAAGACAGATATCGATACAAATCATCGATAGAAGAACCTCCGAAATTAGAGTTAAAGCCACTTCCAAACCATTTAGAATACGCTTATTTACATGGTGAATCTGAATTACCTGTAATAATATCGTCTTCTCTTACTGAAAATGAGAAATCACAACTCATTTCTGTGTTGAAAGCTCATAAATCAGCCATTGCATGGAAGATTCATGATATTAAAGGAATAAGTCCTTCGTATTGCACACATAAAATCCTTATGGAAGAAGGTCATAAAACGTATGTGCAACGCCAACGAAGACTAAATCCTAATATGCAAGATGTAGTTAAGAAAGAGATTATTAAACTGCTAGATGCAGGTTTGATATATCCAATTTCTGATAGTCCATGGGTAAGCCCAGTTCAATGCGTACCTAAGAAGGGTGGCATGACTGTCATTACAAATGAGAAAAATGAGCTTATTCCTACTAGGACTGTAACAGGATGGCGTGTGTGTATTGATTATAGAAAATTAAATGACGCCACCAGAAAAGATCACTTTCCCTTACCTTTCATAGATCAAATGTTGGAAAGATTAGCCGGAAATAGTTACTATTGTTTTCTAGATGGATTTTCCGGATATTTTCAAATTCCAATAGCACCCGAGGACCAAGAGAAAACCACATTCACGTGCCCTTATGGTACTTTTGCTTACAAACGCATGCCATTTGGACTTTGTAACGCCCCTGCAACCTTTCAAAGGTGTATGATGGCGATTTTTCATGACATGATAGAAGAATGCATGGAAGTATTCATGGATGACTTTTCAGTCTTCGGTGATACATTTAAATCATGTCTAGTTAATCTGGAACGAATGCTTCTTAGATGCGAACAATCAAATCTAGTACTTAATTGGGAGAAATGCCATTTCATGGTTAAAGAAGGCATCGTTCTTGGACATAAAATTTCAAAAGAAGGAATTGAAGTGGATAGAGCTAAAGTAGATGTAATTGCTAAACTTCCACATCCCACCAATGTTAGAGGAGTTAGGAGTTTTCTAGGGCATGCCGGTTTTTACCGACGTTTCATAAAAGATTTTTCTAAAATTGCCACTCCTATGAATAAACTCCTAGAAAAGGATGCTCCATTCATCTTTTCAGATGAGTGTATCAAATCTTTTAATATTCTTAAAGAGAAACTCACTTATGCGCCGATCATGATAACACCAAATTGGAATCTACCATTTGAACTAATGTGCGATGCAAGTGATTTTGCAATGGGAGCCGTTTTAGGACAAAGGATTGAAAAACGATTTCAACCTATATATTATGCTAGTAAGACGTTACAAGGAGCACAAACGAACTATACAACTACTGAAAAAGAACTCCTTGCTATTGTCTTTGCTTTTGACAAATTTCTATCATATCTCGTTCTAGCAAAAACGGTGGTCTATACCGATCATTCTGCTCTTAGATACCTATTTTCGAAACAAGATGCCAAACCACGATTAATTCGTTGGATCTTACTCTTACAAGAGTTTGATATTGAAATCCGAGATAAAAGAGGAGCATAAAATCTCGCCGCTGATCATCTTTCTCGTCTTGAAAATCCCGAATTAGAAGTTCTAAATGAATCAGCCATACAAGACAACTTTCCTGATGAATATCTATTGAAGATAGATTATAAAGAAATCCCATGGTTTGCAGACTATGCAAACTACTTGGTTTGTGGATTCCTTGAAAAAGGATTATCGTACCAAAGACGAAAGAAATTCTTCAGTGATATAAAACACTATTTTTGGGAAGATCCACATCTGTTTAAAAGTTGTCCCGATGGAATAATACGCCGATGTGTATTTGGAGATGAAGCTAGTAAAATATTAAACCATTGTCACACAGGACCAACAGGAGGGCATTATGGGCCTCAACTAACACCAAGAAAAGTTTATGAAGCTGGATTCTATTGGCCTACAATTTACAAAGACGCACACCTTCTTTGCAAATCCTGTGATGCATGTCTAAGGGCCGGAAAAATAAGTCAACGTGATGAAATGCCACAAAATGTCATCCAAGTATGTGAAGTATTTGACATTTGGGGTATTGACTTTATGGGTCCATTTCCAAAATCTCATAATAATCTCTACATTCTCGTTGCCATTGATTATGTATCTAAATGGGCGGAAGCACAAGCTCTCCCAACTAACGATGCACGAGTTGTAGTCAACTTTTTAAAACGTCTTTTTGCAAGGTTTGGAACACCGAAAGCTTTAATAAGTGATCGGGGTACTCATTTCTGTAATAATCAACTTGAGAAAGTTCTTAAAAGATATGGAGTAACTCATAAAATCTCCACCGCATATCATCCACAAACAAGTGGACAAGTTGAAAATACCAACCGAGCTTTAAAACGTATTCTAGAGAAAACCGTAGGATCAAATCCGAAGGAATGGTCCATTAAATTGGAGGATGCACTCTGGGCTTTTAGAACAGCCTACAAAACTCCAATTGGAACCACACCTTTTAGACTTGTTTATGGAAAAGCATGTCATCTTCCTGTAGAAATTGAACACAAAGCATTTTGGGCTTTGAAGACATGTAATCTTGATTTACATGAAGCTGGACGTCTACGATTAAGTCAACTAAACGAATTAGAAGAATTAAGACATGAAGCATACGAAAATTCGTTAATATATAAAGAAAGAACGAAGAAATGGCATGATAAAAGAATCAGAAGTTCAAAAGAATTTAAAGAAGGAGACAGAGTTCTTCTTTTCAATTCACGATTCAAGCTATTTCCTGGAAAATTGAAATCAAGATGGTCTGGACCATTCATAATCAAAAGAGTTTTCCCATACGGAACGATAGAATTGATAAATTCAAATGGGATTGAATTTAAAGTTAATGGTCACAGAGTTAAACATTACATACATGGTCCGATGGAAGCCGACAACGAAGTTAATCACAATTTCGACACCACAGCTAACTAAGTGTGGGGAGAATCAAGTCTTTAAAGTATAATATGTATTTCTGTTAGAGTTAGATTGTCTGTTTTCGTGTAGTTCTCGAAAATGGAACCCGAATGGTCTTTCCCTAGCAGACCCTAAAGAACTAGTCTTCTCCCCCCATTCTGAATTTTTATTTTTTTTTAGGTTTTTACGAAATGAAAACTGCCTGTGAACTAAACCATGGTCTAATGCTACACGCTTTGATCACTAAACGTAATAATGACATACTACCGAATGAATTAGTATCAGTAATCAGAGAAAGAATGGACGGAGTTAGAAAAGAATCCAGATGCGAAGATAATAAGTTACAATTTGGTAAAGGAAAATCAAAATCCGCAGCGAAAAGAAGAGCACGACACCTAGAAAGATGTCACAAATGCGGAAAATGGTCACATGGAGGTAAATGTTCAAATAATCAAACCTATTCAAATACCGAATTTGTTACTTTATGCAGAGACGGACCGTTCATATGTTTAGAAGAAAAGACACTGAATGCTCGAGGTTACGCCTATGTAGCCATGGAAAACCAATTAAACCGACTATCTTATGAATGGGATAGATCATATAACTAAGAAATCTATTTCACAGGTATGTCTGTACAGTTTTTATTTTTATTTTTATTTTTAACCTTTTGATAATAAACGCTAATTTGTTCGCTAAAAAGTATTAAATTGGTATTGAATAAAATTAGGTTTGGCGACCGAAATTATTGATATCATTCAAAAATTTATTACATCACTGCGAAATTTAACGTTTATTCTTAAGGTATAAATATCTTTAAACAATCAACCCAAAATATTTCAAAAATTCGTCATGAGTTAAATTAGGTTTTGGAACCGAAATTACTTTACCGAAAAGAGGGGCGGATATTTTTGATAATATTTGATTGATTAAAGTGGGATAAAAAGACAAAAAGATTTTAAATTTTATTTTTACCATGTTTTTAAAATTAATATTTAAATCTTAAATTAATATTGTAAACTTTGTAAAAACAATATATTTAAAATTGTAAATATTTGAATTTTTAAATTAAGTTTGGTGTGAATTTTTAAAGTATGAATTTTTAATTTTATGCATTTCAAATTTTAAGTTTGGTGTGAATTTTTAATATTAATTTTGAATTTTATATTTAAGTTGTGTGAATTTAAAAACAAAAATTTACTTTATCTCATTAAGTTAAAATATGATTTTTAAAATTCGTCGTAAGTTGAAGACTAGGTCTTTGAACCGAAATTGCTTTACCCGAGGGAGGGACGAGAACTTTTATTATCATTATTTTTAATCTTATTGAATTAAAGTATGCCAAAACATTAAAAAACAAAAAAAAATCTTAGCTTTTAAAACAATCGCTACAAAAAGACAAATTTTAAAATTTTGTCGAAGGACGGACTAGGACATCGATCCGAAACGACCTCGTCCTAAATAACAAAGGAAACAAAATTTTAAAATTAAGTACTTAATTGTTTTATAAGTTATTGATTATAAAAAAAAAAAAAAAAAATATCAAACTCCGCGACTCGCGGAGTTTGAAGGGTTATTCACCGCGAGTCGCGGGAGGACCGGAAATCAGAAAAAAAATAAAGAGCTGCAAACTGATCAGTCCACACCCTCAAAACCGAAAAACACAGCGAAAAACTGCACGCAAAAACCCGAAAAATACACCCCAAAATCACAATTTTTAACCGTTAATCACCAAATTTTTTACTAAAATCATGTTGAGAAGGATGCTATCTAGGAATTACTCAAGAAAAACGGTAAATTTCTACACCTAAACACCATTTAATCCGAAATTTGGTGTTCTTGAGCAATTTTTTCCCCAATTTGATTTTGATGCTTTTTATTGTAATTAGGCTTAAATTGTTTATGTATTATGCTTGTATAACCTAGATTGATGCTGTTTAACATGATTAGAAGCCTTAAACTTCAAATTTTGAGTAATCTAGAGTTTGTGTTCTTGAGCAAATTTGGGGCTTTTTGATATAAACAGGTTATGGCCGATTTTTGTCATGAATTGTTGCTAAATTAAGTAGTGTAACATGTTTAGGTAGTTAAATGATCCAAACTTTGAGCCTAAACATGATTTTGAGAATTAAAGTGGACTTTTTCAAGTCTAAAATTCATGAACTTGATTTTTGAAAGATAATGCCATTTGAGACTTGTTTAATTGCTAGTAATGATTATTTTGACATGTTATTTGAGTTGAATGCTTATGAACTTGGCGAACATTTTCGTATATGCTTATTTGAAAAAGTGTAGATTTGATGAAAATATGAAAATAAGCTTAAGTTTGATATAAATTGATCATGTCATTGTAATTATTTTGATTGATGATTTTGCTGACACTAATGCATATTTGGATGCACAAAAAAATGTGTTTGATGTGTTTTGCAGACTGAAAGGGGTGAATCTTCATCCCAAGCCCGCAATGCTCCTGCTGAGAATGTGGAACAACAGGAGGTGGATAACTACTACAAGCAGGATATACCTCATCCAGTCATGACCTTTTCTGATATGCACTTGGAAGAATTGCACCCGAACCTGAGATTTGACAGACTTTGGATAGATTATCCAAAATATCAAAGGGGTTTGCATACTCTTCATTCTAAGGTTGTTGAGGTACCGAGGGTCATAGAATGGGGACCCTTAGAAGCTGTAGAATTGGCCGGGCCAATTAGGGAATTACTTGTACAGAGGTATGGTAATTCTTCTTTTAATGACTGGGTACGTTTATTCACCATGCGTAGACCTGTATATAAAGTATGGTGTGAAGAATTGTTATGTAGTATAGAGTTGAATGATCGGGTAGCTAGTTTAACCGATCGTTCTTTTATTAGATTTTTGTTAGGCGGTTCGATGCGCCACATGTCTTTACTGGACATGGCTCAGGCTTTACGTATATATACGCCTGAGGAGTTAGCATCTGCCGATTGTAGAGGGTTGATACTAAACGGTAGAAAGATAGATGAAAATTTTGATACACACGGTGTGTGGAGTCAAATGACAAGCCATCACCGTTTCAAAGGGGGAAATTACTCTTATTTGGATATAGATAGAGCCGAATTAAGAGTGATACATAGGTTTTTAGCTAATTCGATTACACAAAGGGGTAAGAACAAGGAAAAAGTAAATGAACAGGATTTGTTTTACCATATGTGTATTCGAGACCCACAAAGCGCTGCAAGTATACCGTATTGTGTGGGTTATTATTTATCAGCTATGGTTCGGGGGATGCGACCGCATAGCATAATAGGAGGTGGTATTTTTATTACTTTGATTGGTGAATATCTCGGTGTAGATATAAGTCGGGGGGGATTATTAGTAGAAGAACCAGAACCCCGCGATACTATAGGTTTAAATGTATACCATGGTGCGAAAGTTTTGAAGAGGCGAAATAACGCCGCAGTACGATACCATGGTAGACATCCACAGGTGGAGAGAAACCAACAGCAAGGTAATGTAGGAGGGGGAAATGAGATGCAAGAAATGCAAAGGTTTATAGCTTCTCAGGAATACGAAAATGCTAGACAGAGAGCATTTGAAGATTGGCAAGTTCATCAGAACCAAATCATAGCTCATTGCCAACATATAGGTAGAAACTATATTCCTACACCGAAACCCATCTTCCCTCCCTGGTCTATAGAGATGCAGCCACCGTATCCTACGTATGACCCTGCCGAAGCATTCTATAGCACCTATGGTTATGCCTGGAACCCCTATTGGTACCAGTATCATCCCTAGTATACTTAGTTTTATTTATTTTGTAATTTGTAATTATTGATACGTTTAATACTTTTATTAATATTGTAATCATTTTTATAATTATCTAACTTTTATTCTTAGATTTTAATAATTTTTGAATGTGGGGTAATATACCAAACTTCAAAAATATGTATATATGTTTGCAGTTTATCTTATGTACACAACAGGGTAAAACAACGCATTTTCAAATACTGGCATTAAGTTCAGCAAAAGCAACTAATTTTGACGACAAGATGCAAAATATATGTGAAATAACAACAAGACGGAATGAACAAATGATGTGCACCATTTATCATTCAGCAAACAAACGCCAATATATTTGGAAACTTTGGTAAAATTTAATCATTTTCAAACAAATCACCCTCAATAATTTAAATTGTTACTGATTTCTTGCAAATGAGGGCATTGCAAGATCTTAAGTGTGGGAAGGGGTTAAATTCTTTCGGATTTTAAAATTTTTTTACTTTATACACTTGGTTACCATTAAAAATACTAGTAAATCAGTAGTTGTATTAGAATCTAGTGCTCTCTGATAATAAAGAACAACCCTGGTCTTATATACTGACTACCCAATTCTAGTAAAATTTTTCAAAATTTTCAATTAAATGAACTACAAATCATGTTTATACATATTTATGAACGATAAAACTAGGTTTTAACACCGAAATTATTGTTACCTCAAAAAGGACATAAATTGAGAAACAAACCAAAATGTTAAAATTCATTTAAAATGGAATAGAGGACGATAAAAAGGAAAATAAAAGCCAAGTGTGGGAAAATTTACCAAGTTATCTTAAACATATGTCACATATATCTGTAACAAATAACTGAAAATACTTTTGCTTTGGACTAAACTAAACTGTTTTACCCGATGAAAGAAAAAAAGAGATGGATCTACACGATGAATCAATTCCATCATTAAAAGGAAGTAAAGTCTTCCGAAAAAGACACGCGCTTTTTGATTTAGGTCATGAAGTTGTCGTCCAGACCAGCTGTAGGTTGACGAAAAATCTAGAAAAGTCATCACTAAAATCAACAGGAAATCCACGAACCTCAGCATTAAACAGGGTCGCCAAGTGGTCAGATTTATCCTAACCATGAGAAGGATTTATCTCGTACAATGGGGGGGCACCATGCAAATTAGCTGGACAAGACTAATGAATCAGATCCCCAGAAAGGATAATCTCCTAAAAGATTAAAAATCAGCTTTTAAGACTGATATTACTCAATCCTAGAGATTGACCTTAAAGATTGAGAATTACAAACTCATGGAATTCAATGATATCTAAACTCGAGCTTGAACGAGAAAATATTTTGATCAAAATTACAAACCGATTTGTTTTCTGAAAACCCTATTTTCAATGCGTTCATTACCATTGAACGTAAAATCCTAGGAATTCACCTGGAATTCATTAGGTCACCTGAACCAAATCGGGTGTCAACCGTAAGAACGGTGGTTGCATAGCATGGTCAAAGACAGGACCTTGTGCCATACCGAAAAATTATAAGGGTGAGCTTTACTATTGCTCCTACCAAGGATAGTAATTGAGTCCAACACGTTATAGACCATAATTAAAAGCATGTCAGGGGACATTGCCTTAACAGTTGCTTGTTCAACGCTTTCCTTTACAACCGGACGGTAGTTTACCGAAAGGTAATATACGGGACAAGTAAACTGGACGTGTTGCTTTCCAAATACAAGGTTAGCAAGTGGGTGACACAAAACCGCAAGTTTTGAGCTAAAATTTTCAAATCTGAAACCCACCAAACCCACAAAAATATTTTGCAAACACCGGTAAAGGGTTATTCCGGAAAACTTATCTAGGGTAAAAACTAGATTTAATTTTCAAAAGATCAAATGTTTTCATAAAGATCCAATTTCCTTAATGGATCTAAATTTTTATAGTCATGTGGGACTGTAAACCATATCGTTACTACCATTATTTATACCGTCGTATAGAAAATCACTGATGTACAAAGTGTGAAGAATAAAGAAGTGATTCTTGTATTTCAAGACGATATTGCTTGAGGACAAGCAACGCTCAAGTATGGGAATATTTGATAATGCTAAAAACGAACATATATTTCATAGCATTATTCCTCAAGAAAGACAAGCTTTTAGTTGCAATTGTTCTATTTACAAGTGATATTTGTTTAAATAATAAAAGGTGAAGACAAAAGACAGATTCGACGAATTGAAGACGCAAACGACCAAAAAGCTCAAAAGTACAAAAGACAATCAAAAAGGTTCCAATTATTGATAAGAAACGTCTCGAAATTACAAGAGTACAAGATTCAAAACGCAAAGTACAAGATATTAAATTGTACGCAAGGACGTTCGAAAATCCGGAACCGGGACCAGAGTCAACTCTTAACGCTCGACGCAACGGGCTAAAAATTACAAGTCAACTATGCACATAAATATAATATAATATTTAAATAATTCTTATAATTATTTATATATTATAATAAATAATAAAAACCGTCGGCAAGAAAGACTCCAAAGGGACTGAGCTGTAATTTCAAACTCCGCGACTCGCGGAGTTTGAAGGCCAAAATGGCCGCGAGTCGCGGAGCCCCCAGTTTTGAAACTCCCTATAAAGCAAACCGAAATATGATCATTTTCATCATCTTTTTTCTCCTCATTCATACGATATATTTATATTTATAATTTATATTTTAATTTTAATTTTAATTATAATTCTAATAATAAGGGTATGTTAGCGAATGTTGTAAGGGTGTAAGTCGAAATTCTGTCCGTGTAACGCTACGCTATTTTTAATCATTGTAAGTTATGTTCAACCTTTTTGTATTAATGTCTCGTAGCTAAGTTATTATTATGCTTATTTAAAACGAAGTAATCATGATGTTGGGCTAATTACTAAAATTGGGTAATTGGGCTTTGTACCATAATTGGGGTTTGGACAAAAGAACGACACTTGTGGAAATTAGACTATGGGCTATTAATGGGCTTTATATTTGTTTAACTAAATGATAGTTTGTTAATGTTAATATAAAGATTTACAATTGGGCGTCCCTATAAATTACCATATACACTCGATCGGACACGATGAGCGGGATATTTATATGTACGCATAATCGTTCATTTAACCGGATACGGGAATGGATTAATAGCCACTAGAATAATTAAAACAGGGGTGAAATTATGTACGAAGGACACTTGGTATAATTGATAACAAAATATTAAAACCTTGGGTTACACTCAGTCGACATCCTGGTGTAATTATTAAACAAAGTATTAAAATCTTGTTACAGTTTAAATCCCCAAATAGTTGGAATATTTAACTTCGGGTATAAGGATAATTTGACGAGGACACTCACACTTTATATTTATGACTGATGGACTGTTATGGACAAAAACCAGACGGACATATTAAATAATCCAGGACAAAGGACAATTAACCCATGGGCATAAAACTAAAATCAACACGTCAAACATCATGATTACGGAAGTTTAAATAAGCATAATTCTTTTATTTCATATTTAATTTCCTTTATTTTATATTTAATTGCACTTCTAATTATCGCATTTTTATTGTTATTGTATTTAATCGCACTTTTAATTATCGTACTTTTTAATTATCGCAAGTTTATTTTATCGCACTTTTATTATTCGCAATTTCATTTATCGTTATTTACTTCATGCTTTAATTTAAGTCTTGTATTTATTTTTAATATTTTACATTTGGTTTTAACTGCGACTAAAGTTTTAAAATCGACAAACCGGTCATTAAACGGTAAAAACCCCCCTTTATAATAATAATATTACTTATATATATATTTGTATTTTTATAAAAGTAAACTAATATAGCGTTGAGCTTTGTTTAAAAAAGATTCCCTGTGGAACGAACCGGACTTACTAAAAACTACACTACTGTACGATTAGGTACACTGCCTATAAGTGTTGTAGCAAGGTTTAAGTATATCCATTCTCTAAATAAATAAATATCTTGTGTAAAATTGTATCGTATTTAATAGTATTTCCTAGTAAAAATATAAACTATTTCGTACCCCCACGCTACGACATCAAGTATTTTTCAAGGTTTAAGTATATCCATTCTCTAAATAAATAAATATCTTGTGTAAAATTGTATCGTATTTAATAGTATTTCCTAGTAAAAATATAAACTATTTCGTACCCCCACGCTACGACATCAATATATATATATATATATATATATATATAATAATAATTTGAAATATTAATTGAAATAATAAATGAGTTAATTGTTGGAAATAAATATGTAAAATAATATGCGATATAATGAAAACTTTTATTACAAATGTATATATATATATATATATATATATATATATATATATATATATATATATAGAAATATGTATATAAATACTACTAGTAAATATATAAAATAATATTAAATCTATTTGTTTAAAAATATATAATATATATTTATGTGATAAAACTTGTTATTTAAAACTGATTATATTTAGAGATAGAGTAAATGTAAAATGAATGATTTCGAGGTTAATTAGTAAACGTCAGTAACACTCGGTTGATTTTTTGTTAGTTTTAATATAGATATTGTACATGTTCATGAAGGATTGAAATAAAAGTTGGACTGTAAATTGATTACGAAGATTTTAGAGTTGTCAAAAATATTTTTACCTTTTTAAGATTAAATATTAGCACTCCGTACATATAAATTGGAACAGAAAATAAATAATTATTGAACCTTTTTGATCAGGTCTCAAACAGTTAATGAGTGAAATAATTAATTATATTTAATCTAAAAGTTTGGAATTTTTAGGAAGACTTTTATATTTTAACTGTTTAGCAATGAACCACGTTATAACAGAGTCCGTGAAAACTGTCAGCACTTAATACAAAATGGAGACTGTTGATTTCATTTTCATGCACGTTTAATTGAGTCACCTTTAACTTTATATTTATTATTATATTTATTTTCCCTCTTTCTCTATATTGTGGAACTAGACATCCAATACCATCACTTTTAACTTTTCTCTGCTCCAACTAATTCTGTTTTCTTGTTTAAACCCCACGCTTATGTATCTTTATATATGCACATGAACATATACCACACATATATTTCTCTTCACTTACTTGATACTCTAGTTCTTTCTATTACAACTACAAATCACAGATCACTTGCTTCTCTTACGAAACTATCGAGCACCTCAAAAACTGGAACACAAACCACCACCTTTCTTTCTTGCTCCTATTTTTCCGAGGAGACCACCATTGAACACCATAAACAACTATTGTATCATGAACTGCTACCTCCTTGTTGTTTTGTTGAACTGACACCATCTCCTTCCCCGATCACCTTCATCAACCTCGGTCTCCCACCACCGTGAGCCACCCTAGATCACCACCACCATCTTCCCTCTCTCTCATCTATCTCTCTTCTTTTCGGATGTGAGAAAGCAAACCACGGCCACCATTTATTTTGAGGTTCGAACTACAACCAACACCACCCCACAACCACCACCACAACACCACCATCCGCCACCCTAAACCACCATCAATTGCCACCTTATCTCGCTGTTATAAACTATTATTTTTCTGTTATACGGGTCAGTTGTGGGCCGAAGACCAAACAGACCACCATCACTACTATTCCATTTCTGCTTATTAATGGAAGAACCAGACCCACCTGCTCAGTTAATACTCGAGCTACAACCTGCAACTATGGTGATGGAATTGTAAATAAAATAATGATGATAAAACGGGAATGATGAAGATGGGAGGAAGACGATAGATAGTATCAAGGAAGTGAGGATTTAACGAAAACAGGAAATTCCTATTCTACGCTGCTATTTTATTCGTTCCTATATCTTTCCTGTTTCGAACCCTGGTGCATATTCCTCCTGATTAAACACTTTTGTCACCATGGTTGCTGTAGCTGTCGGTTAAAAAGAAAACAACACAGATCACTTTATATATATATATACGGGTTATATACAAACTGAAATGAATGATTATCATAAAGACAAAGATGGAGGAATGGTTTAGATTGTTTACGTGTGAACAATATGGTTGTGGGTTCGTATCTAGTCTGCTGCAGTCTATTTTTTTTATTCAATAAATAGCTGCACAGACTGGGCTTGTGTAGATTGGGCTATCATATTCGGTATACACTTGGGCCGATTTCTCTTCAGTAGGGTTAATTGATTTCTGTTGGGCAGAAATAGTAATAGGCCAAGCTTTAGCGGACTAAAAACGGATATAAGGTTAAATAAAATTAATATGGAGATTTAATCAGAAAAGCTTTGATAGAGCAATGATTGAGTGTGTTTGCGGGTTAGCGGGAGGTTGCGGGTTCAAACCCGGACTTGGGCATTTTTTTAAGAGTTACTTCTTGAGGTAGATTACTTATTACTCATTGTTATTGTTGTTGTTGTTATTATTATTATTATTATTATTATTATTATTATTATTATTATTATTATTATTATTATTATTATTATTATTATTATTATTATTATTATTATTATTATTATTATTATTATTATTATTATTATTATTATTATTAGTGTATCCTGACTAGTGCTCGAGTATTTAGGATTATGCATGCTTGTATACTTATTATTGTCGTTAAATACTTTACGATAAATCGGGAATTAATTACATATATGTTTGAGATAAGGTATATGATATGCATGTCGTTGGAAAGTTGGCGAAAAACTATAAACTTTACATTTAGATATCGAATGGATTCGATGAACGGATTAGAAGTTATTGTCAATTGAATTTTTGTATTATTATTAAAAATGATTATTATTATCGTCGTTATTATCGTCGTTCTAGTTTTTATCTAATTATTATTATTATTATTATTATTATTATTATTATTATTATTATTATTATTATTATTATTATTATTATTATTATTATTATTATTATTATTATTATTATTATTATTATCATCATCATTATTATCAATAAAAAGTATTATCATTAAAATATGTTATTTTTATTATTATTATTACTATCGTTAAAGTTATAATTAGTATTATTATTATTATTATTATCATTAAAATAGTTATTAGTATTATCATTATCATAATATTTATTATTATTAGTATTATTATAATTAAAACTAATATTAGTAACACTTAATTATTATGATTACTAGTATCATCATTAAAATGAACGCGATATAAAAGACGATTTAAAAGCTATTAACAAATTTATTAGGAAATAATGGGTATGAGTATCATGATGAAATTTAAAGATATTGATTTAGATAAAATTATCATTTTTCATTATTGTTATCACTATTATTATTAAAAGTATTATTAATAATATTAAAAATATCATCTTTACAAAAATTATTATTTTTAATAGAAATATCATTGTTAATATAAAATTTCAATATTAATAAGAATTATCATATTGTTATAATACCATTTTCGTAAATATAAATATTGTTATTATTATTAGTAGAATAATAATAATTATTAATACAATATAATACAACCTTTACTTATTATTATTATTATTATTATCAATGTTATAAAAATGTAATACAAATAATATAATTACCTTAATAAAACCTATCATAACATTTTTATGATATCCAATGAACTTTATAAATTTTATTATCTAAGATATATAAAAGTATATTTTTTTATTAATAAATGAATTATATTATTTTACTCTAATAAATCTTTTAAAAATATTTAAAAATATAAAACGACGATATTTAAATTATATAATAATTATGTATAAATTTTGGAAATCATTTTGAGTCAAATTGACTTCTGTTGACTTTGGCATACTAGTCTCGAGCATTAGGATTGTGGTATACTATGACATAACCTAAATTGTTAGACAAATATTGACCTATATATATATATATATATATATATATATATATATATATATATATATATATATATATATATATATATATATATATATATATATATATATATATATATAAATTTAATATAGGTTCGTGAATCCGAGGCCAACCTTACACTTGTTCAATGATGTTATATGTATTTTTACTACGAAATACAGAATGGTGAGTTTCATTTTCCTTTTTACCCTTTACATTTTTGGACTGAGAATACATGCGCAACTTTTATGAATATTTAACGAAATAGACACAAGTAATTAAACTACATTATATGGGTGAATGATCGAAGCCGAATATGCCCCTTTTAACTTGGTAGCCTAAGAATTAGGGAACAACCCCTAATTGATGCGAATCCTAAAGATAGATCTATAGGCCCGACGAACCCCATCCGAACTGCTGGATGCTTTAGTACTTCGAAATTTCTATCATGTCCGATGAGAGTCCCGGAATGATGAGGATATTCTATATGCATCTTGTTAATGTCGGTTACCAGGTGTTCACCCTATAATTGAACCTTTATGCATGCATGCTGATTATGAGAAATGGAAAAATATGAAATCTTGTGGTCTATTAAAATGATGGAAATGAATTTTTATGATAAACTAATGAACTCACCAACCTTTTGGTTAACACTTTAAAGCATGTTTATTCTCAGGTTTGAAAGAAATCTTCTGCTGTGCATTAGCTCATTTTAAATATATTACTTGGAGTCATTCATGACATATTTCAAAAGACGTTGCATTCGAGTCGTTGAAGTTCATTAGAGATTATTATTAAGTAAATGACAGATTAGGTCATTTATAGTTTGGATATTATGAAATGGTATGCATACCTGTCAACTTTCGATGTAATGAAAGGTTGTCTTTTAAAAACAACAAATGCAACGTTTGTAAAATGTATCATATAGAGGTCAATACCTCGCGATGTAATCATATGTTATTGTATTCGTTCTTATGGATTAGGATGGGTCTTTACATGAATCCCTGTACTCTTACCCCTGGCACTGTCCGATCTTTAGAACCAGGTATTTCTAGGTTCGCCTGAATGATTAACTGCTTACCCTTAACACGAATGTAATTCCAGTAGCTCAGCAGCTTATACCCTATTTCCTCTGACATGGCCCCAGTCCTATAATTAAACCGTTCAACACTTCCTAAAACACGCATTCTGAGAAGCAACCTAGGAACAACGCCCCTAAAACCGGCACAACTATTCTCGCCGAATTCTTCTCATTAGTGAAAGCCTGAGCCAGGAGATGTGCTACCTGCATATTCTGGTTATGTATCATGGCGTGCATCTGGCGCATGTAACCAATCGTAACAGCACCGCCATGTTTGGCTTTAAGGTGGAGGTTTTTGGGGATTAGGTGGTGAAGGATTCAGTGTACGGGGTTGTCGAATTTGAATGACTTTTTACCCGATTGCCATGGCCCATTATCAGTGGTGTACTCTTGCTAGAAAGCTTGATGATCTATGTGATTCAAGGTGGTATATCCCCTCTTGAATATCGACCGGGTGAGCTGCGTCAATTTATACAACTCCAGGTGTTTTGCAAACCGTGCGAGAGTTAGGTGATACGTGTGGTTTTGGTGTCGGAAGTGGATACACTTCTGATCATTATAATCTTCCTGATCAACATCCGAATCAAAACTCCAGGTAGCCATAAATTCTGCATATGGCTCATTGTATGTCGTCTCATTTAATTCAAACAGTTGTTGCCATGCCCAGTGCATTCTACCCTCAGCTTGAAAGGTCAAGATTCTTCTGAGCTCATCGGCCCATCCACATTGTTCCAAGATCGTCCAATTGATATATTTGTCACCCGCTTTAGGCCGGTTGATCCAAACTCTCATAACTGGCTCATTATCGGCCGGGTTTTCTTGCCCGCGGAGATAATGGGGTAACTCATACTCGTTTGGTAAACGATTAGCCATCTGCAAAAATCAAGTAACATAGGTTATGTTCCAAAAATTAAGACTTAGAATCCAAAAATTCATATATTTTTCGAAAAAAATTCGAAATGAGGGCTTTAAAAATGGTATTTTCCAAAATCCTGTTATAGTCAAATATAGCTAAAAGTATCACAAACAACATTTAAACGAACTATAAACTTACTTTTAAGCAAAATTCAAAGTGTACCCGTGATTACAATAAATATTGCTAAAAATAATAATTATAGTAAGTTAGTCGTAATAAGCAATTTTGAACTAAAAGTGATGATCTTTAAGCATACAATGATTCTAATGACCATTTTTGATTACCTTAAATATTTTTAATCATCAAACTTGAGCTATAACATCTTAAAGTTAAATATTAAGGCCGTTTGACCGAAAAATAATCAATTTGTTCAAAACGTACAAAATAAGGAAAATCAAGGAATAAGCTACATTTTCGCAAGCAAATCAATGATATCATTATTTAAACTAGTTTTAAGGCAATCCTAAGTTTTAAAAACGTTTTAACTATAGGAAAAACCGTAATCCTAATTACGTGTAGTTTGACCAAAATATCAAAATTAAGCAAACAAGCTTACTTTGTTCCAAAATCAGTTTCTAAACATTCCTAATGCATCACTAAGCCTAACTAAGCTAGCAAAACATCAAATTTCCAAAGATTTCACTAAATTCCACCCTAAAACCTCAACTAATGAATTGAGAGTCAAAAACTATCCAAAATACCTCAATCAAGCCTAAAAACTAACTTACAACAATCACATTATCTATCTAAACATAAAGGAATCCAAAATTGGGTCAAAAACAAAGTTTTTCTAAAAAGTCAAAAATTTGACTTTAAGAGAGAATTCAAATTTTCACCAAGAAAGAGTACCTTTTATGCGAAATTGACGATGGAATCGAGTTTAGAAGGCTAGAGAGAACAAGATTTGAGCTTTGAATCGTCGATTTTGATTGAGTTTTGGTGGTGGTATGGTGGTGCTTGGGTCGTCGGTCGAGAGAGAGCAGGGAGGAGAAGGGCACGAAATAGAAAAAGGAAAAAAAGAAGAAGAAAGGAAAGAAAAAGGAAAAAGAAAGTGGCCCGTGTGGCTCGCGGGCTTATTTTCCTGACCCGACTTGCACAATTTTTAATAATATTTTTTTTTTAATTTTATGATTTTAAAATTTTAAAGGATTTTAAGAAAAGATAAATAAAATTTTACCTCGGATTTTAATCCGTTTATTTTTATATAACTAACTAAAATAAGAAGAGAAAAGACAACTAAACGGAGTAAAATTAAAATATTTTATTTTTATTAAAAACACAAATTACACAGGTTCTACGACTAAATTCCAGAAATGACACGGAAAGAAAGACAAGTTTAAAGCTTCCTTGACCATCCAGAGTAAATCAGCGGAGTGTACTGAAAATATTTCGAAATCACTTAACATCCCGCACTCGCGCTTCTGTAAATCTCCGATATCATCCATAAGTTTAACCAAAGCCCTTTTAACTTTCTTAGTGTTTGAAATTACATCCCTTGGCCCAGTATCTCTATAATTAAGTTGGAAAAGAAGTTTTGCCACTGTGTCTTGAAATAAAAGATCTTCCGCGCAGTCAAGATCACCGGTAGTAAATTTAAAATTTGAAGATATTTCCCGAATGATCTTCCTTTGCGGAGTTGTAAATGGAAATTTTGACATAGTGAGGATTTGCACGAGTTCTGAATATATTTTCTTTCTTTTTGAGAAGAAATTCTGATGTATTCTTTCCTCGGTAGAATCCGGAAAAGCTTCAATTAATCTTTTGATGAGAAATGAGACTGGATCAAAGTAGAAGAAATCTCGGTTTTCATAGGTTGAAATAGGGTTAGGTTGCTTGCTTTCAATCCAAAATTCTAATTCAGAGATCATTGCCGAGACATAACGGTTTATATGAATTGGAGAAATTTCCTTATTGGTGAAGTGAGGGAGAAAACTGACGAATGACTCTAAATCGAATTTGAAATTAATTTCTGCATCCCGATACTTGACGAAAAGGTCATCCCCACATTCTTTTAACAGTTTGTGAAGAGAACGAGTCTGAGAACGCAGCTCTTTTAACAGATTAATTTGAAATGTTGAAAACGGGAAGTCTGAGAAATAGAGGTGCCTAATGAATTCTCTATAGACGTCTAACCTTCTACTAGGATTTAACAGATTTCTAATAAATGGAGCTTTTGTTTTATCAGGCTTTCGTATCTCTTTGGGATTAAATTCGAACAAGTCTGGATAGTTGAAAATAGTTGGATATTCTTCCCGTATTTCATCTTCCATAATCAGGAGTTTGTTAAGACTGAGCCTCCCTTTTGGATCGTGAAGAGGGTCGAATCCTGGTTCATTTGAGTAAAACATATCCAAAAGCAATGAAATCTCTAAGTCAGATGAAATTATCCTTCTTGGACTACAAGGATCAAGAACTAAGTCTTGATATAACAACCCGACAACGTTTTACCAAAAACACGACTTAATTTTTTTTTTTTTATAACAGACCATCTGGACGGCGTCCAGACTTCTGGATGGCATCCAATAACAAAGGACAGGACGGCGTCCAACAATCAGGACGGCGTTCAGTAACACTAAAATGTTCTGTGACTGAACTCACCCAACCCACGTTATACTGGATGGCGTCCAGCCCATCCGGACGGCGTCCAGCAGACCTGATCAGCTCCATTTCATTTCAAAACACACTTAACACTTTTAAATCAACTACCAAATGCTTTGTAACAACCCAATCGTGTTTTACATCAACAAAACATTAAATAAAAGTGTTTACACTACAAATATGGGTTAAGACTCAATAACCCAACCCAATACCAAGAGCATAATCCCGGGGACTATCAAATCCCCAATCCGCGTCCATATATCCAAAAGCTACCCCATCGAGCCCAAGTGCTCCTAAGCATCTAGTCTAACAGCTAGCTAGCTTCATAATCACAATACCTGTAAAAGGGTAAACAGCGAGAGGGTAAGCTAACGCTTAGTGAATGCAATAGTTATACACGTACATATATAATATACCTAGTTGTAATCACTTACTCATATACCGCATACATGCTAGCAACACAATTAGCTTATAATCACAAATATAAAGCTATATACCTCCAATACCACAAGCTAGCACAACAATAGCATATATGTAACCCGAACAATATAATATGCTACACTACAACACAATAACCATGGTTAACCAATCGAACGAGGGAACGGTATTTAAAGGACCATCGGAGTTCATAACAACCATTAGTGCACTTAAAACATCATACACTAACCCCATGGGTGGCATCTTAACACATCGATACTTCACCCCGGGTGGCGTCTTAACACGTCGGCACTTCACCTGGAGTGGTGTCTTAATACGTCGACACTTCACTCGTCATTTCTTGAAGTGGCATCTTAACACGTCGATACTTCACTCCGAGTGGTGTCTTAACTCTTCGACACTTCACTCTTCATTTTACTTGAGGTGGCATCTTAACACGTCGATACTTCACCTCGAGTAGCGCCTTAACACATCGGCACTTCACCCTTCATCTCACTTGGGGTGGCATCTTAACACGTCGATGCTTCACCCCGGATGGCGTTTTAACACATCGACACTTCACCCGTTAATTTCTTGGAGTGGCATCTTAGCACATCGATACTTCACTCCGAGTGGCGTCTTAACACATCGACACTTCACCCTGGGTGGCGTCTTAACACATCGACACTTCACCCATCATATTACATTGAGTGGTGTCTTAGCACAACGACACTTCACTGGTCACGTGAACGTGGTGTCTTAACACATCGACACTTCACATCTCACGCTACACAAATAAATACATTATATACCTACGCATATAATTATTCCACTCACCTCGAAATGCCCGCATAAGTCATGTATGTAAGTCATCTCCAAACGTATCCGAGCAAGCTTTTACCTATAATACGCATATAGATATACACACAATCAACATACATTCTCTACGAGAGAATTCGACTTCAACACCCTTAACCAAGGGTTTATTCCTATCACCACAAAAATGTCCATTTAGACATCTAAAGTGGACTTTACCAATTACCACTTCGGGTGGTAATTTATACCAAATCTACAAAGTACAATTTAACTCAAATTATACTTAACACCAATTAGACCAACCAAGGTCCTGACACTAGGTTACTACTTAGGTAGTGACCATTTCAAACGTCATTTACATCAAAAACCCCAACACGTGTAATATTGACCCATATTGCTTTTGACCACGTTTAACTTATGTTAAAAATATCATTTAATCCAAAATCACTTCTCGCGAGTAATTACATCCATAATCACTAACGACTACTGGTTATATTTCCAAAATATCAATTAACACCTAAATCAAGTATTTACATACTTGATTCACCAAAACTCGACTCAAAACTTAATTTGACACCGAATCAAGCTTACTTGACCCAAAATACCCATTTGACCCATTTTGACCTAGATTAGGGTTTACACCCAAAAATCAAGTCAACACAAGTGTTCTAAGGTTTAACCAACACATGCAAGGTCCAAACTAACAATTTCATAAATCGAAATCCTAAGTCACCAATTCGGGTTTACTTACATGAATCTTACCCAAAAACCCCCAAACTTCACAATAAATGGGTTATAACTCTAACTAGCACAAACTTTAACTCAAATAATAATCTTAACAAAGAAATTCGGATTTAGAGCTTACCAACACTAGCCGTGAACGAGGTGAACAACATTAACACTCGCGAATCTACCCGATTTACCCTTTTTCTTCCCCAAACCAAACTCTCTCTCTCTCTCTCTAAAATGGTTCCTCTCTCTCTAGGAATGGATGAAAGTGTTTGAGAAGGTGGAAATGGGGATAAGAATGAATTTGGATCAGTTTTGATGGCCCAAACGACCCCCAAGTGAAAAGACCCAAATACCCTCTTTTAAAAACTTCAAAATATCACAGCTGGCCCGTCAGGCCATTTGGACGGCGTCCAAAATGGCAGGACGGCGTCCAAACCAACTGAGACTTAAACTGAATCTTGTTTTGGGCGTAAATTTCAAACCGTAGCTCCATTTTTGATGAATCAAATATCGTTGGAAACGTAATGAGATTTACTATCCAATGGTAAGGTTTTAGAACATCAACTCCAACTTTATTTGGGATCCAAATATACGCTTACATGCCTCGTATTTCGAATGACGTTCGAAATAATGCATAAATGAAAAATGGGTGTTACAACTCTCCCCCACTTAAATTGGATCACGTCCTCGTGATCCGCATCAATACTAGAAGTTAAGCACTTCTCCCTCGAACATTTCTGCTTCCAACGTGGAGTCACACATGTAGTATACGCATCTGAATTCTCGCTTCGTGCACTAACGCATCATATTACAACAATATCGGGTAATCAATCCTCGAGTCAAAACAACTGCAACCGTTTGCTCCTACGCCGAGTATCCAAACTCGTACCATACACTTCACAATCGTCTTAAAAGTAGAACAATTCACCGAAAATCATTGCCATCATGCCTCACGATCCTACGAGACACACACAAGCTCGACATCCATAACATCTTCCGTAAATTCTAAGATCTCACCACATGCTAATAATCACTAGCGCGCACTACCGCAACAAGCGATATCTCATACACTCAACGTCCATAATTTCCATTTAGGAAAATACGATCAACACCACATATCCCTTCAAGTTTTCTCGGCTACAACTCACCACAAGCTACATCCATAACCATATCACTCAATCAATCGATCTGCACACGACCATTGATGTGTGCAGCGGGGTGTACTAAATAGTATTAATTTTTACTACAAAATGCGACGAAATATTACACAAGTTTTATTTATTTATTTATCGAGTGGATATACCTAAACCTTGCTACAACACTTATAGGCAGTGTACCTAATCGTAGAGTAGTGTAGTTTTTAGTAAGTCCGGTTCGTTCCACAGGGAGCTGGTGAAGTTAACGCTATATTATTAAGTTTATTTGTAAAAATATATATATAAATAAGTAGTAGTATTATTATAAAATGGGGGTTTTACCGTTTAATGACCGGTTTGTCGATTTTAAGCGTAAAAATAAATGACAAAAATTAAAGTGCGTAAAATAAATTGCGATAAATAAAATGACAGAAAATAAAATGACAGAAAATAAAAGTGCGATGAAAAATACAATAAAATAATTATGCTTATTTAAACTTCCGTAATCATGATGTTTAACGTTTTGATTTTAATTAATTGTTACTCGGGTTAATTGTCCTTTGTCATGGTTTATTTGATACCTATCTGGTTTTTATCCATAATAGTCCATCGGTCATAAATATAAAGTGCGAGTGTCCTCGTCAAATTACCCTTATACCCGAAGTCAAATATTCCAACTAATTAAGGATTTAAACTGTGACGCAGTTATCACTTCTGTCAACAATTACACCAGTTATCACTGTATGTAATCTACCCCTGTTTTGATTAGATATGAATATTAATTTACCCACTTGATCAGTTTGAATAATCAATTACCCAACCCGAATAATTAATTAAATGATTATAATAGATTCCATATGAACGTCACTAAATAGGACAACCATAATCATTATTAATTATTAGGATAATTAATTTGAAGATAGGTTCGACAGACTCCAATGAGTTGTCACTCAATTAGACAATACCCCCCATCTATTAATAGTCAATAGTCCAATTTCCACAAGTGTCAGTCTTTTGCCCAAACCTTAATTATGGTACAAAATCCAATAACCCCGTCTTAATATTTAGTCAAACATCACGATTACTTCGGCTTAAATAAGCATAATAATGACTTAGCTACTAGACATTAATTTAAAAAGGAAGAACATAGCTTACAGTGGTGATTAATCGCGTAGCGTTACACGGACAGAGTTCCTACTTTAAAACCCGTAAAACATTTCTTACAATAACCCAATTATTATTAATCTTAAATTAAACTTAATATTATAAATATAAATATAAATTACATAAGAAAGAAATAAGATTGGAAAAAGGTGTATCTAAATCATCGATTTAGATGGCCTTTTATAGGCAAATGATAAATTGAAATTTTCACTTATGACCCCTTAACTATGCTCAATTAACAACTTTTTATTATTTATTATTATTCTTATTATGAATTATTTAAATATTATATTATATTCTTGAGCATAGTTAACTTGTAATTTTAGCTCCGTTGCGTCGAGCGTTGAAAGTTGGTTCATGTCTCGGTTCCGGATTTTCGAACGTCCTTGCGTACAATTTAATATCTTGTACTTTGCGTTTTGTAACTTGTACTCTTGTCATTTTTAGACGTTTCTCATCAATAATTTGAACCACTTGAATTGTATCTTGTACATTTGAGCTTTTTGGACGTTTGTGTCTTCAAATCTTCGTTTTCGCCTTTTGTCTTCGCACTTATTTATTTAAACAATTACAATGAAAATATAATACAATTACATATGAAAACCTATTATTTAGAAGGGATATTGCTATAAAATATATGTTCCTTTTTAGCCTTATCAAATATCCCCACACTTGAGCGTTGCTTGTCCTTAAGCAATACAGAACTTGAAATAAAAACATACATGAATCACTTTTTTATTCATCACACTTTGTACATCAGTGATTTTGATATGGTGGTATAAACAATGATAGTAACGATAGAACCATGGTTAAAGGTGGGTGTGTCATCCACTGTTGCCTCGGGTTTAGGTCAACGACACTTGCAATCAAATAGCCGATTTACTTTCGGTTTCCAAAGCAAAGTGCACATTTGAAAGGCGGTTTACAGTTCCACATGACTATGAAAATTTAGATCCGTTAGGAAATTGGATCTTTATGAAAACATTTGATCTTTTGAAAATTCAATCTAGCTTTTACCCTAGACAAGTTTTCCGGAATAACCCTTCACCGGTATTTGCAAAATATTTTTGTGGGTTGTGTGGGTTTCAGATTTGAAAATTTTAGCTCAACACTTGTGGTTTTGTGTTACCCACTTGCTAACATTTTATTGGGAAAGCAACACGTCCAGTTTACTTGTTCCGTATATTACCTTTCGGCAAACTACCGTCCGGTTGTAAAGGAAAGCGATGAACAAGAAACTGTTAAGGCAATGTCTAATGACATGCATTTGTTCATGGTCTAAAACGTGTCGGACGCAATTACTATCCTTGGTAGGAGCAATAGTAAAGCTCACCCTTATGATTTTTCGGTCTGGCACAAGGTCCTGTCTCCGACCATGCTATGCAACCACCGTTCTTACGGTTGACACCCGATTTGGTTCAGGTGACCTAATGAATTCCAATGAATTCTCAGGATTTTACGTTCAATGGTAATGAACGCATTAAAAATGGGTTTTCAGAAAACAAATCGGTTTGTAATTTTGATCAAAATATTTTCTCGTTCAAGCTCGAGTTTAGATATCATTGAATTCCATGAGTTTGAATTCTCAATCTTTAAGGTCAATCTCAAGAATTGAGTAATATCAGTCTTAAAAGCTGATTTTTAATCTTTAAGGAGATTATCCTTTTCTGGGGATCTGATTCATTAGTCTTATCAAGCTAATTTGCACGGTGCCTCCCCATTGTACGAGATAAATCCTTCTCATGGTTAGGATAAATCTGACCACTTGGCGACCCTGTTTGATGCTGAGGTCCGTGGATTTCCTGCTGATTTTAGTGATGACTTTTCTAGATTTTTCGTCAACCTACAGCTGGTCTGGACGACAACTTCATGACCTAAATCAAGAAGCGCGTGTCTTTTTCGGAAGACTTTACTTCCTTTTAATGATGGAATTGATTCATCGTGTAGATCCATCTTTCTTTCAAATGTATTACAGTAAACCGGGTAAAACTGATTAGTATCGTCCAAAGCAAAAGTACCTGCAATAATCTTGTACAAAAATATGTGATATATGTTTTAAATTGAATAACTTGGTACATTCTTCCCACACTTAGTTTCTTTCTTTGCCTTTTTATTTTCTTCTATTTCATTTTAAATGAATTCAAGCGTTTTAGGGTGTTTCTCAATTTATGTCCTTTTCGAGGTAACGATAATTTCGGTATTATCACCTAGTTTTCATCGTTCATAAATATGTATAAACATGATTTTGAGTTCATTTAATTGAAAATTTTTCAAATTTTCACAAAATTTGGCAAATAAACTAAGTGTAAACCCGAGAGAATTTATAACCCTTCCCCACACTTGAGATCATGCAATGCCCTCATTTGCATGAAATCAGACTATAATTATAAATTCATGAGGGTGATTAGTGTAGAAAAGTGATTAAAAATACCCAGTTTGTAAGCATATTATTTTACATCACATTTGATATTTTGCGCCTTGTCATCAAAATTAGTAGCTTTTTGTTGAACTTAATGACAGTCTTTGAAAGTGCGCTGTTTTACCCTGTTGTGTACATAACATAAAATACAAACATATATACATATTTTTGAAGTTTGGTATATAACCCCTACGTTCAAAAATTAATATAATATTTTTTTTTTTTTTTTTTTTGCATACTTTAGATCAATAAAATTAAATGATAACAAAATTTGTCGCCCCGCCCTCGGGTAAAGCAATTTCGGCTCAACGACCTAGTCTTTAACTCACGACGAATTTTAGAAATCATTTTTTAAACTTAATGAATTAAAGTAAATTTTGTTTTTAAAAACTTAAATTAAAATGCATATTAATTTCATAAAAAAAAACTACAAAACAAAAATTCAGAATGGAGGGAGAAAACTAGTTCTTTAGTGTCTGCTAGCGGAAAAGACCAATCGGGTTCCATTCTCGGAACTACACGAGAACAGAACAACTAACTCTAGATAGCATTTTCTTTTTAGAACATTTGAATCTCCCCACACTTAGGTAGCCGTGGTGTCAAAATTGTGATTAACTTCATCGTTAATTTCTCTTGGTCCATAATCAACTTGCATATCCGTGACTTTTTCTTTAAGCCATTGGTCAGATTCCTGTGTAATATCCACAATTTCAACTAGTTTCTCCTTTTCTTTAGGTGATAGATTGGATACTAACCGGTTATATAACTTAAAGTTTCCCTTACTTTTAGCATCAATAACCCGTTTAAAAAGTTTCTTCATTGAACTGTTAATAACGGGGTTATTTAATTTCGTATCAACTATGGGGTTCTTTATTATCAAGTCATCATTAGGTGTTACTTCATTTTCCCCACACTTAGGCGTTCTATTATTGTTAAGCATTACCGTTGGAGTTGGTAAAACAACATGGTTCTTACCAATCGTTTTTGTCGGTTCAACGGTTTTGGTTTTTGGATATTTAGACTGTCGAATCATAAAGGTGATCGATTTCTCATCATTACTAAGTGTCATTCTACCCTTTCTTACATCAAATAACACCCCGGTGGACGCTAAGAATGGTCGACCTAAAATTAGAGGAACGTTTGAGTCCTCTTCTATGTCAATGACAATGAATTCGACTAGAAAGGTTAAATTACCTACTTGAACGGGTAGGTTGTCAGCAATTCCAACTGGGTGCTTAATGGTTTGATCAAGGAGTCGAACACTCATATCCGTTGGAGTTAACTCACCTACACCTAATCTCTTATATAATGAAAGAGGCATAATACTTACACTCGCACCTAAATCTGCTAGTGCATCATACATGACACAATCACTAAGTAGACAAGGAACAATAAATTCACCTGGATCACCTATCCTAGGTAGAGGTTTTGGTGGAACTGTCTTCACCGGGTTTACTTCTACGGTTTTTATTTCTTGCACTTTCTTATTCTTCTTATTCTTCTTCTTTCCAGAGGTATCACAAACTTTATTACCTATTACTTGCTCATACTCAACTCCTTTTCTTGGAAACGGGATGGGTGGTCTATATGGTGCCACCACTGGCTTTACATACTCGGATGGTGGTGGTGGTGTAACTTCTTCATTGTTACTCACATCTAAAACCTTCCCATCTTCTGAAGCTGGTTTTTCAGAATTTGTTGACACCATATTAACATTCTCTTTCCGAGGATTTACTTCAGTATTACTCGGTAGCTTTCCTTGTTCCCTCTCACTCATCATGCTAGCAAGAGTACCTACGTGTTTTTCTAGATTCAAAATGGAAGCTTGTTGAGTTCTTAATGACTGATCAAACCTCTCGTTCGTTTGGGTTTGAGTTTCAATAAATTGTGTTTGAGATTCAACTAGCTTGAATACCACGTCTTTCATATTTGACTTTTTCTTTTCAGTTTGTTGTTGTGGTTTATATAAGCCAGGTCTTTGTTGATTGAAAGTGTTGTTTTGAGTTGGTTGGTTATTCGGACCTTGTTGGTTATACCAGTTATTTTCGGGTCCTTTTGGATTGTAAAGAATGTTTTGATTTCGATTTAAGTTTAGCCTTGGCGGTTGATAATTATTTTGATAATTATTTCCCGGCCTTTGGTTCATATAGGAAACATTCTCTCGTTGTTCCATCGTTGGTTCAATGTGACAATCTTTCAATAAGTGTGGTCCACCGCATTGCTCACAACTGATTCGTATTGCGTGAATATCTTTATTCATCTTTTCCATTCGTCTCTCGAAAGCATCTATTTTTGCGGAAACGGAATCAAAGTTATGGCTAGAATCGGCTCTAGCCGCTTTAGATGATCGAAAGATATCTTTTTCTTGGTGCCACTCATGCGAGTGGGAGGCTGTGTTATCAATAATTTTGTAAGCTTCAGTTGCGGTTTTCTTCATAATGGATCCACCAGCGGTTATGTCGATGTCTTTTCGTGTGGCGATGTCTACGCCTTTATAGAAGATTTGTACTATTTGAAAAGTATCTAATCCGTGTTGAGGACATCCTCTCAACATCCTTCCGAATCTTGTCCATGCCTCATATAATGTTTCATTTGGCTTTTGCGCGAACGTAACAATTTCTCCTTGAAGTCTCACGGCTTTAGATGCCGGAAAGAATCTTTGAAGAAATTTTTCAACTAAGACATCCCATGTGTCAATCGCCCCTTCAGGTAACGATTCTAACCAATCTTTGGCTTCTCCCTTTAAAGTCCAGGGAAATAACATGAGATAGATCTGCTCATTTTCCACTTCTCGGATTTTGAATAGTGTACAAATTCTTTTAAACGTACGAAGATGTTCGTTGGGATCTTCCTTTGGCGTACCACTATATTGGCACTGATTAGTTACCATATGTAGAATTTGTCCTTTGATTTCATAATCTGGAGCATTAACTTCTGGCTTAATAATGGCGTGACCTTGGCCCGTGCGTTTAGCTCTCATTCGATCTTCCATACTTAGAGGTTCCGTTACTTCCATAATTGAATTCGTTGAATACGAATCACTAGAGGACTCTGATTTAACGGTTTGTGGTTCAGGATCTTGGAATTGTCCTTGAATATCCTCCAGTTTCTTAGTTGTGAAATCGGGTTCAAAAGATGGATTGTCGGAAATTTGAATTGGAGTATTTGTTCGACTGGATGATGATTCTAAAGAAAAATCAACGGCGACAATATTTGCTAAATGTCTTGATCGAGTTACAGGTGGTGAACGTATAAAAGGTGGTGAATGTCTTGCTCGGTGCATTCACTGAATATCCTATTAGTTTTTAAAAGGAAAGAAAAATTATAATAAGTTATCCAATCAATAGACTTTTCTGATTTTGCCCACGTTTCGAATAGCCAAAAGATGCAGCAGAGGGGCAGGATTCGTTTGGTCTCAATATAATTGAGTACTGTTTGGCTCCAATAACCCGGTCCACGTACAAATCCAACTATTACTACGAACCAGAAAATTTTGATGTCTATCAATTTAACCACTTAAAATAAATTTTCGTAATTTTAAGAAATTTAGAGAAGAAGTAGAAAAAATTCTAAGTCCTAAAAACTAGAATGGCGAGAAATAAGAAAGAAATAGATTGCGCGTCGAAAAATGTCGAAAAATAAAAGGTCGAAAAATAGGCGTCGAAAAATAAAAATAAGAAAGTAGCGCGAAAAACGGCGTCGCAAAATTCTAAAGCACGTAAATCTTAGTCTAAGGAATAAGCACTTAAGGGATTTTACGGCAAACCTAAAAATTCTAGAAATAAAAATAACTATGCAAAACTAAACTTAATACTAAAAATTGTAACTATAGTCTAAAAATCTAAAGGTAATAAAACTTAAAAAAAAAATTATTATTTATTATTTTTAAAAAAAAAAATTTTTTTTTAATTTTTTTTTTTTTAAAAAACGAATTTTTTTTTACAAATTTTTTTTTTTTTTTTAAAAACGAATTTTTTTTCTTAAAAAAAAACGTTTTTTTTTACAACTTTTTTTTTTTTTAAAAAAATGATTTTTTTTACAAATTAATAATTTTTTATAATTATTAATTTTTTTCAAAACTTTTTTTTTTAATTCATTTACTATTCATGAATAGTAAATGAAAAGAAATTAATTAATTTACTATTCACATGAAAGCGACATGATAGAAATTATTAATTACAAGTTACATAATATACCCCTGAAGTATTTAATAAATACGACTTTTTAAAATTTTACGTATCAAATTTTGATTCTAAAATATTATTATATTATTATATTCTATTTCAATATTATTATATTATTATATTCTATTTCAATATTATTATATTATTATATTTTATTTCAATATTATTATAATTAAAAATATAGCGTTTTAGCGCTCCCCGGCAGCGGCGCCAAAAACTTGATGTGTGCAGCGGGGTGTACTAAATAGTATTAATTTTTACTACAAAATGCGACGAAATATTACACAAGTTTTATTTATTTATTTATCGAGTGGATATACCTAAACCTTGCTACAACACTTATAGGCAGTGTACCTAATCGTAGAGTAGTGTAGTTTTTAGTAAGTCCGGTTCATTCCACAGGGAGCTGGTGAAGTTAACGCTATATTATTAAGTTTATTTGTAAAAATATATATATAAATAAGTAGTAGTATTATTATAAAATGGGGGTTTTACCGTTTAATGACCGGTTTGTCGATTTTAAGCGTAAAAATAAATGACAAAAATTAAAGTGCGTAAAATAAATTGCGATAAATAAAATGACAGAAAATAAAATGACAGAAAATAAAAGTGCGATGAAAAATACAATAAAATAATTATGCTTATTTAAACTTCCGTAATCATGATGTTTAACGTTTTGATTTTAATTAATTGTTACTCGGGTTAATTGTCCTTTGTCATGGTTTATTTGATACCTATCTGGTTTTTATCCATAATAGTCCATCGGTCATAAATATAAAGTGCGAGTGTCCTCGTCAAATTACCCTTATACCCGAAGTCAAATATTCCAACTAATTAAGGATTTAAACTGTGACGCAGTTATCACTTCTGTCAACAATTACACCAGTTATCACTGTATGTAATCTACCCCTGTTTTGATTAGATATGAATATTAATTTACCCACTTGATCAGTTTGAATAATCAATTACCCAACCCGAATAATTAATTAAATGATTATAATAGATTCCATATGAACGTCACTAAATAGGACAACCATAATCATTATTAATTATTAGGATAATTAATTTGAAGATAGGTTCGACAGACTCCAATGAGTTGTCACTCAATTAGACAATACCCCCCATCTATTAATAGTCAATAGTCCAATTTCCACAAGTGTCGGTCTTTTGCCCAAACCTTAATTATGGTACAAAATCCAATAACCCCGTCTTAATATTTAGTCAAACATCACGATTACTTCGGCTTAAATAAGCATAATAATGACTTAGCTACTAGACATTAATTTAAAAAGGAAGAACATAGCTTACAGTGGTGATTAATCGCGTAGCGTTACACGGACAGAGTTCCTACTTTAAAACCCGTAAAACATTTCTTACAATAACCCAATTATTATTAATCTTAAATTAAACTTAATATTATAAATATAAATATAAATTACATAAGAAAGAAATAAGATTGGAAAAAGGTGTATCTAAATCATCGATTTAGATGGCCTTTTATAGGCAAATGATAAATTGAAATTTTCACTTATGACCCCTTAACTATGCTCAATTAACAACTTTTTATTATTTATTATTATTATTATTATGAATTATTTAAATATTATATTATATTCTTGAGCATAGTTAACTTGTAATTTTAGCTCCGTTGCGTCGAGCGTTGAAAGTTGGTTCATGTCTCGGTTCCGGATTTTCGAACGTCCTTGCGTACAAATTAATATCTTGTACTTTGCGTTTTGTAACTTGTACTCTTGTCATTTTTAGACGTTTCTCATCAATAATTTGAACCACTTGAATTGTATCTTGTACATTTGAGCTTTTTGGACGTTTGTGTCTTCAAATCTTCGTTTTCGCCTTTTGTCTTCGCACTTATTTATTTAAACAATTACAATGAAAATATAATACAATTACATATGAAAACCTATTATTTAGAAGGGATATTGCTATGAAATATATGTTCCTTTTTAGCCTTATCAACCATCCGTCACTGGATTAATCCAGGACAACAATAATACACCATGTGCTGAGCAAAATGTCAACACTCGACACAGGGTTCCTCCTCTAAACCCTACCACACAACCACACAAAACGGCTTCCTAGTACTAGCCTGGAGACTAATCGTATACTAGAATCCCGTCAATGGCGCATTATCATCACGAATATTCCAAAATTCGCCACACGACTCACAGAATATTTACCAACGCCGGGTGAACCTTCCTACCTAGACCGTCCGTTAAGGATGGCCTCGAAATTTTAATGCAACCTATGGGTCACATCACTAGGGTACACACTCTCGCAAACAAACAACATCCGCGTGTCTCTACGGGAGACAGTCAGAACCGACACTCTCCGCCTCACAATCTTCCATAAAGTGGAATGATCCACTGACAATTTCTAAGATCACATTTCCCGACAGGGAAAATACAGGATTCGCCACGATATCGAATTCGTTCCCATCCAATAATCCTATCCGGGTTTCATGACAACCCAGATTTTTCACTATGAGAGCACCCGCAATGACAGCTTCATTCTCTCATCCCGAGATCTCAAGATTCACATTTGGTCTCGTACCGCACATTGGTACTATACGACCACCTTACATAGGAAATCTTACACTTCCTTCGATCCCATCATCACAATCTTCCCGCATAACATTCCTGAATAATAACTCAGAATCGTAATGCACGATCTTGAGTCGACATCAAAAACCCGTCACTCTTCCTTGTTAGGAACTTTGAATACATATTGAGGCTTAGCACGGTACACTCCGACACTTCGCTATATATATAACACCACCGGAGCTTCCTCGGGCGGCAGTAAAAACTCCCCCACTTAGAATTTGGCTCCACATTCGCACTGCCAAGATGATAACATCCTGCGGAGTTATCATTCCATGAAACACATGACCATTCTCATCACCGTCATATACACCAAATCACCACGAATTCACTTCGGGCTCTCGAAGCTGACATTTACATTCATTTACATCGTTCGCAAAGCGAACTCCACCAAAGTGTCACATACGCCTCTACGACCAGGCATATGCCACTCCACTTAAATAGTCGTGCATCTCAGTCGAGATCACCCGACCTTCCACTCAACGAACCTCTATCAACAATTGCTCACTCTCATGGAGAAGAGTGACCAATCCGACACGATAATTGCATCGACCGCAATATCAACACTTCATCATAACCTTTGGCCTAACCGACCATTAAGTTCATCACCGGCTCACCGGTCATCTTCATAAGAAGTATTCATCACATTACTCTTAAACTTCGACTTTTGCAACCATCGAATTACTATCACCCGTCGATCACTATTATAATCTCCGTTGTTTCCAAAGGTATCTTACGGGAACCCTAAACACAAGGTAATCACACCACTACCGGAGTTGAACATTACACTAGCAGCTATAAAGAGGCACCTGACGCAGTGTCATGCAGACTCCCACCACAATCAACCGAATTTTAGAAACTCGATCTTTAGGTTCCATACACCCGATGTCACCCATCTCTCTATAATAATGACCCGAAGCCATACCTGCCCGACAACCTTACGGTTTATTCTCTTATTGAAAGTTCCTAGCGATCACACGCTACTCACAATTTCCACAAGGCGAACACGAAATAGCGTAACGAAACCGCTTATCCAACACTAAAGGAGATGCTTGGAAACACCAAGTCTTACATCCTTCCACAACTCGATAAAACCACTACTACAAGGGATATTCCATTAGGAATGTTACCCTATAATCCACAACACACCAACGCAATCAACATTATACGGGTCCCACTCCCATGAGTTTAACGACCCGAAGACTCCTCGATTCGCCAATTCCAAGGTGACTCACAACAAGAATCCTAACACGATTCTCTAACCACACACTACACCGAGTGTAACTCAAAATTACAATCATTAGACTTGTCACATTCCATTACGGAATTCAAGTCCTCGTCGCACCACACGCACACGTAAATCGGCCATCGTAGTTACGATGGGTACTAAAACCAATAACAATCTCAACAGTGCACCCACTACCTAGGGTGACTAAGCACGCACCAAACTCGTGAATTGGCTCGCTCACTTAACTAACAGAATCCATCATAACACTTCCAGGCTCGCAATGAACCCGATGTGACAACAAGCACATCACTCGAGACCACTATACCCTAGGAACCAATAAAAAGATTCCTAATTTGTCCCGTTCTACCCCAACCATGCCACGTTTCCTCCGTTCAATACTCGTCATGTCATGCTTGGTGTCAAGATACACGGTTGTAATAATGGTGATCGGTCACTATTACAATTGCATACCTTTCCATTTCCACATGGTCACGCAAAGTACTTTACCCGGACTGACGCAACATTTACACAAAATAACACGCGATAACTCCTAGTACCCGAATGACCAAAGTCCTTACCGTGAACTTGATCACTCAAAACCGCTAAACATACGAATCCCTCCAATAGATCCATCCCTAGGATACCGCACAAAAGATACCTATATATATACACCTATATACAATATAATAATAAATGTATACAAGTACACCGCAACAACAAGTCAACCTACATCCTAGGTGTCTATCGTTAAAACAATGTCCAAGTTCGCCAACTTACATTAGGCACTAGCTGGCTAAGGCACTAATTTACACACGAAATAAGGCCCCACATAATCACACTTTGGACAAACACAAGTCCTAGTTAGTCACCTACTCTAAGGCAAATAACGCACAACGGCCAATAAGTCTAAGACTAGGCACCTATTCCAAGGTCACCTAATTCCCTTAGACTATGCTCTGATACAACTTGTAACAACCCGACAACGTTTTACCAAAAACATGACTTAATTTTTTTTTTTATAACAGACCATCTGGACGACGTCCAGACTTCTGGACGGCGTCCAGTAACAAAGGACAGGATGGCATCCATCAATCAGGACGGCGTCCAGTAACACTAAAATATTCTGTGACTGAACTCACCCAACTCAAGTTATACTGGACGGCGTCCAGCCCATCCGAACGGCGTCCAGCAGACCTGATCAGCTCCATTTCATTTCAAAACACACTTAACACTTTTAAATCAACGACCAAACGCTTTGTAACAACCCAATCGAGTTTTACATCAACAAAACATTAAATAAAAGTGTTTACACCACAAATACGGGTTAAGACTCAATAATCCAACCCAATACCAAGAGCATAATCCCGGGGACTATCAAATCCCCAATCCGCGTCCATATATCCAAAAGCTACCCCATCGAGCCCAAGCGCTCCTAAGCATCTAGTCTAACAACTAGCTAGCTTCATAATCACAATACCTGTAAAAGGTAAACAACGAGAGGGTAAGCTAATGCTTAGTGAATGCAATAGTTATACACGTACATATATAATATACCTACTTGCAATCACTTACTCATATACCGAATACATGCTAGCAACACAATTAGCTTATAATCACAAATATAAAGCTATATACCTCCAATACCACAAGCTAGCACAACAATAGCATATATGTAACCCGAACAATATAATATGCTACACTACAACACAATAACCATGGTTAACCAATCGAACGAGGGAACGGTATTTAAAGGACTGTCGAAGTTGATAACAACCATTAGTGCACTTAACACGTCGTACACTAACCTTACGGGTGACATCTTAACACATAGATACTTCACACCGGGTGGCGTCTTAACACGTCGACACTTCACCCCGAGTGGTGTCTTAACACGTCGACACTTCACTCGTCATTTCTTAAAGTGGCATCTTAACACATCGATACTTCACTCCGAGTGGTGTCTTAACACTTCGACACTTCACTCTTCATTTTACTTTGAGGTGGCATCTTAACACCTCGATACTTCACCTAGAGTGGCGCCTTAACACATCGGCACTTCACCCTTCATCTTACTTGGGGTGGCATCTTAACATGTCGATGCTTCACCCCGGATGACATCTTAACACATCGACACTTCACCTGTTAATTTCTTGGAGTGACATCTTAGCACATCGATACTTCACTCCGAGTGACGTCTTAACACATCGACACTTCACTCCGGGTGGCATCTTAACACATCAACACTTCACCCGTCATATTACATTGAGTGGTGTCTTAGCACATCGACACTTCACTCGTCACGTGAACGTGGTGTCTTAACACATCGACACTTCACATCTCACGCTACACAAATAAATACATTATATACCTACGCATATAATTATTCCACTCACCTCGAAATGCCTGCATAAGTCATATATGTAAGTCGTCTCCAAACGTAACCGAGCAAGCTTTTACCTATAATACGCATATAGATATAAACACAATCAACATACATTCTCTACGAGAGAATTTGACTTCAACACCCTTAACCAAGGGTTTATTCCTATCACCACAAACTGTCCATTTAGACATCTAAAGTGGACTTTACCAATTACCACTTCGGGTGGTAATTTATACCAAATCTACAAAGTACAATTTAACTCAAATTATACTTAACACCAATTAGACCAATCTAGGTCCCGACACTAGGTTACTACTTAGGTAGTGACCATTTCAAACGCCATTTACATCAAAAACCCCAACACGTGCAATATTGACCCATATTGCTTTTGACCACGTTTGACTTATGTTAAAAATATCATTTTAACCCAAAATCACTTCTCGTGAGTAATTACATCCAAAAACATAATTTAACGCTTAACAGAAGCATTTAACATTCATTTAATCCAAATTAGTGTCATCCTCAATTTTGACCTAATTCAAATTACTCATTTTGACCAAAGTCATAAAATGCCCCATAATCACTAACGACTAGTGGTTATATTTCCAAAACATCAATTAACACTTAAATCAAGTATTTACATACTTGATTCACCAAAACTCGACTCAAAACTTAATTTGACACCGAATCAAGCTTACTTGACCCAAAATACCCATTTGACCCATTTTGACCTAGATTAGGGTTTACACCCAAAAATCAAGTCAACACAAGTGTTCTAAGGTTTAACCAACACATGCAAGGTCCAAACTAACAATTTCATCAATCGAAACCCTAAGTCATCAATTCGGGTTTACTTACATGAATCTTACCCAAAAACCCCCAAACTTCACAATAAATGGGTTATAACTCTAACTAGCACAAACTTTAACTCAAACAATAATCTTAACAAAGAAATTCGGATTTAGAGATTACCAACACTACCACAACGTAACCGTGAACAAGGTGAACAACATTAACACTCCCGACTCGACCCGATTCACCCTTCTTCTTCCCCAAACCAAGATCTCTCTCTCTAAAATGGTCCCTCTCTCTCTAGGAATGGATGAAAGTGTTTGAGAAGGTGGAAATGGGGATAAGAATGAATTTGGATCAGTTTTGATGGCCCAAACGACCCCCAAGTGAAAAGACCCAAATAACCTCTTTTAAAAACTTCAAAATATCACAGCTTGGACGGCGTCCAAAATGGCTGGACGGCGTCCAAACCAACTGAGACTTAAACTGAATCTTGTTTTGGGCGTAACTTTCAAACCGTAGCTCCGTTTTTGATGAATCAAATATTGTTGGAAATGTATTGAGATTTACTATCCAATGGTAAGGTTTTAGAACATCAAATTCAACTTTATTTGGGATCTAAATATACGCTTACATGCCTCGTATTTTGAATGACGTTCAAAATAACGCGTAACTGAAAAACGGGTGTTACACTTGATGAGATTCATCAGGGTTTAGATTTGTTTTAGGTTTATAAAGAAAAACTTCGCCGGTTTCCGAAGTTGTGGGAGAGAAACTGCCATTCGTACTTCCTTCGTAGTCGGTTAAGTTTGAACTGGAAACTACACAAATTAAAACCATAATTAATATTTTGTTTTTATAATTTGAAACGGGTTTACTATAATGGCGACTTTAAATCCTATACCGACAAACTCTCTGCTTGTTAAGCATGTGTGTTTCTTGTCAATTTATCTTTGAAACAAGTGGCCAGGCAGACAACGGAGAGGCAGGATCCTTTTGGTTCCAATATAATTGGAGACTGTTCAGAAAATCCAACAATCAAGTCCGTGTATAATTGTCTTTCTTAGACACCACTCAATAATCTCAGATATCTTGATAGAACCAACGATTACCTTAACTGACAGAAAATAAGTCCCCGGTAGTGGCGCCAAAAACTTACACTCCTCATGATATGGTTAAAACGGACGGTTTTATTTGTGCGTTGTCGTTAGGTCACGACACGTCAGAATCAGCTACCACGAGGAGCGTAGTGGTTTTATTATTTATATTTAGCTGGGGTTCCTGGCTATAATTCACCTACTTGTCTTCCTTTTAATGAGTAAGTGGTAAATATAACTCAGGTACGTATTTTTGTATGTTTGCTCAGTAATGTGGGACAAAAGTGCCTATATAGTTAACCCTAGTGACAAGAGGTGATAGATTAAGATTAACTAAATAGAATAGTAATTTGACTGTAAAAGTAAAGATAGGTATGAAGAATAGAATTCTGAAGGGGAATTATTGCAAGAGTTTAACTTCCTAGAATAAACACTAAACCTCAATCAACTGGGCTGTGAACCTAACTGATTTGTCACTAAGAGTTTAGGCCTTGAAGATTCTGGCTAAGACGGATATCCCTACTCCCAACGTTAACCTGAAAGGTTTAAAAGACCTTATGGAATGAATCCTAGGTACATGAACAAAGTGGTATACCCAATAAAGGAAAGTCTCAGCTTTTCTTAATCCTAGTTGGTCTAACTAAAGCAATATCCTACCACTTAATCACTATACCATGCCTTAACATTAACAGATGTGCAATCTTAGATATTCTAAGGTACTGCTAACTGGGATAGAAATTTCTCCTTTTGCGATCACTTATTCAACCCCGGATCATCTTACAACATCTCAAGAACATTGCTTCTGACGCAAATCATGCTTCTGAGTAAGCTAGTGTTCACTGAACTCTCTATTGCTAACTCTAATCACAACCTAAATGGGCAGCTCTTCTATGACGAACAAATGGTTATTCATACGTAGGTACTATATCCCTATTGTGACGTTAAGCACACATAACTACATACCTTGTATCCTAGGGTTGATCAGGTCCTAATACTAGGTTATAGCCACATGAATAATCGGAAAGGGTGATCCGTAAATTAAACTTCTAAACCGTCAAGGTTTCAGCATAACAATATGATAAGTTTCAAATAAAATATTCAACACATGATAAACAATTGTAACATATAGATAATCATGCAAAGTGAAAGCAACTCAAGATAATAACTTTATTAAATTAAGGAAAGCGTTCACCGTTTATAGACAAGATCTGGACCATTACAAGTGGTGACAGCCTCCAAACCGCTCCTATTACAATCTTCGGCGTTCGCCTCCGGGTACTTAATTTCCCGCTCAGAGGTGAGAAGGCCTTGAAAGCTCTAGTGGGAGAAAGTGTATTGTAGAGTGAAGAGAGGTGTGTGGAAATTGGATGACAAAAATCCCTTTAAATAGACTAGGAAATTGCCAGAATACGGCTGGCAGGCCATATGGCAGGCCGTATGGCAGGCTGTATGGTGGCCCGTATTTGGCAACCCGTTTATTTGGCAGCCCGTTTCTTGGGGGCGTTTGCTGGGCCATTTGGCAGGTCGTACCCCATACTGGAAGGCCGTATGGTGACCCGTATCTGGTGCTGGTCAGCCTTGATTCACTGGATCGTAAATTGATTTCTTGTCTTTCACCGTTTTTGTAGCGACCCCGACAAATCGTCAAGTGACGGCGTCGTCTACGTATGGTCCCATTACATGGTTATAAGTATATATGACAAAGTTTGACCGAAAATATGTCGCATACATTTCATAAAGGATGTTTCAATGTTTACAAAAGTAATTCCCAAGACAAGTACTTAACAAAAATTATTGTTCATACGAAACACGCGCGACATAGTTTAAAATAGCCAAAAAGACGCTCCACGTATGCAAGTATACTCGACATCCAATGCAAGTATCAAAAGTATGTGCGGAAGCATGTATCACCTAAGTTCAAGGACCTGAGAAAAACATAGAGAATCTGTCAACGAAAACGTTGGTGAAATCATAGGTTTAAATAAGTAAATGAGTAATAGTAAGTTGAACCACAAGATTTGCAACATCGATAAAGCCATAGTACATTCTAAAAGTTAATATTCACGAGCACCCAATTATCAAAGCTTAACGTTCCGTCCGTTGAATACCCCATCAATTAGTGCTAGAACAACACTGTTCCCGAAAATATATTTCATTCGTAAACGGTAGCGAACCGTTTGAATGAGGGTTTGTCAAACCCATATGGCCATATAACATAAGTTCTCGCTTACACCATCTGATGTAACTAATGATAATCGGATTGAGGATTTTCGTTCTAAACTCGTATGTAGAATGTTTGTTTTCCCGTTCTTGTGTTCACTTAGTTCAAAAGTATCGTTTATGTTTTCTCATCCCAAAAGTAAGTTTAAAAGAGTAAAAGTGGGACTATGATCTCACCTTGTATGCACGAACCAAAAAGTACTTCGACAAGTAACGTGTGCAAAGAACAATGCTAGTCTTGACCTAAACAAATAGGTTATATCAATTAACCGGTTACGACACAAGGTCGGGTGAAATGTGTTCAATTAGTCCTATGGCTCGTTACGACTCGAATAGTATAGCATGTGAATCACGTTGTCAAGTTTCATGCGAGAATCAAGTATAAAAGCATGTTAGAATGATTGTAATAAAGTTTGAGTTGACATTTCAAAACCTTACCATTAGAAAGGAAATCTTATTACGTTTCCAACGATATTTGATTCATCGAAAACGGAGTTACGGTCAAAAAGTTATGGCCAAAACAAGTTTGCTGAAGTTCGGATGAAACAGGCAATTGTCACGGCGCGACAAATTGCTCCGCGGCGCGACAAATGCCTATGTTGAAGGTCAGAAAGCTTGAAAAACATGTTCTAAAATCACCCTTTGGGCCACGGCGCGACAAATTGCTCCGCGGCGCGACAATGGCCGTGGCCTGGTCCCTGGCCTGTTTCACTTGTTCAAAGCTTGGTAAAATTTCAAACAAACGCAAAACTCAAACCGTAAACAATTAGGAAGCGTACCTTATACCGTTGGAAAGCTCTTTTGACAAGGAACACAACTAAACATGTTTCATCAAACAAAAACAACATTTTCCATAACCGATTTCTCGTCAAGTGATCGTTTAAAAGTCCATTTTCAAAGTTTCAAGTTCATCAATTGCATTTTAAGTTTCGGGAATCCAATTTACACATACGATATGCCGTTTCGAAGGTAATTAAGCATACATTACAACTAATCACTAACAATTAACATTCCATGGCATTCAAGCATCAAAAGTTCATGTCAAGAACTATCAAACCCTAGTCAAACATCACAAAATCAATATTCATGTTTTTGAAGTTTTCTTAATCAACCTACGCATCAAAACGAAGCTAGTGATACTAGTAACACAATTAAAACATGCACTTTAACAATCTAACAACATTAACTCATCCAAAATTAAGGATTAAGCAAACCCATTTCAAGTTCATGCTAGTTACTCCAAAAACAACAAATCGAGCAAACCAAACATATATTCATGTTAGACTTGAGCCATAGACACTAACTAACACCATTTCAAATCAAAAACACGAATTTAGAGAAATCTAGAGTTTTAGAAATGTTACCCAAACGAGATGAAGTTGGTATCAAATTGTAGAGGATGAAGAGAGGATTCCAAATATGTAATTTGTTTTGTTGTAAGCCTCCTAAATCGAATTTAGATGATGAATGATTGAATTGGGTGTTGTGTGTGTGTGTTCTTGCTAGAGAGAAAGAGAGATGAGGGAGATGGATGGAAATGGATGGAGGAGGTGAAGTGGTTGACTAGTTGACCTAGTCACCACTTTGCCCACTTGTCAACTTAAGTCCCTCATGTTTGTAGTCGGGTGCGGGAATTAACCAAACGAATATTTTTAAAACGCTCGAGTAAACGGGTGATGTCAAAATTAAATAGCGGGAATATAATGAACGTTACTCACGGAAACTATTAATTTAAATACGAAATATTATGTTTTTTTTTTAAAAAGAAAAAAAGACGGTGTTAAAATTAAATTTAACGGAAAAACGCGGGATGTTACATTATCCACACCTCAAAAGAAATTTCGTCCCGAAATTTAGTTGGAAGTAGTAGTTGTTGAATCTTCCTCGAGATCTTGCGGTTCCGAATTCACGAATAGATGAGGATACTTCCTTTGCATTTGATCTTGTCTTTCCCAAGTAAACTCGGGTCCTCTTTTGGCATTCCAACGAACCTTGACAATCGGGATTCGGCTTTGTTTCAATGTCTTGACGGAGGTGTCCACAATTTCAACCGGTTCCTCCACAAAATGTAGTTTGTCATCAATAGTAAGTTCTTCGAGAGGGATGACGATATCGGGTTCGGCAAGACACTTTTTCAAGTTAGATACATGGAAGGTAGGATGAACGGAGTTCAATTGAGGCGGAAGATCTAAACGATAAGCAACGGTTCCAATACGCTCCAAGATTTCGAAAGGACCAATATACCGCGGATTTAGCTTCCCGCGTTTCCCAAAACGGATTACACCCTTCCAAGGTGCGACTTTTAACATTACTCGGTCACCGACTTGAAATTCAAGATCGTTGCGTCGTTTGTCGGTATAGCTCTTTTGACGACTTCGGGCCGTCCTAAGCCTATCTCGGATTTGAAGAATCTTCTCGGTTGTTTCGTGAATGAGTTCGGGCCCGGAAATTTGCACGTCACCCACTTCGGCCCAACAAAGAGGAGAGCGACATTTTCGACCATACAACGCTTCAAAAGGTGCGGCCTTAATACTCGTGTGATAACTATTGTTGTAAGAGAATTCGGCGAGAGGTAAGTGATTGTCCCAAGCTTTTCCAAAATCAACAACGCAGGCTCGTAACATATCCTCTAAGGTTTGTATTGTACGTTCACTTTGCCCATCGGTTTGGGGATGATATGCGGTACTCATATCTAAACGCGTCCCCAACGCTTCTTGTAACGTACGCCAAAATCTAGAAACGAAACGACCATCTCGGTCGGAGATAATCGATAAAGGTACACCGTGTCGGGCTACAATCTCTTTAATGTATAGTCGTGCAAGTTTCTCCATTTTGTCGGTCTCTTTCATGGCGAGAAAGTGCGCGGATTTGGTGAGGCGATCGACAATGACCCAAATAGTATCATAACCGCCTGACGTTTTTGGTAGTTTGGTGATAAAATCCATCGTGATCCTTTCCCACTTCCATTGCGGGATCTCGGGTTGTTGAAGTAACCCGGACGGTCTTTGATGTTCGGCTTTGACTTTAGCGCAAGTCAAACATTTGGCAACGTAAGTAGCGACTTCCTTTTTGATGTTCGGCCACCAATATCGTTCTTTAAGGTCGTGGTACATCTTATTGGCGCCGGGATGAATCGAGTATCGCGATTTGTGGGCTTCGTCTAGGATGAGGTTTCGTAAGTCGCCATATCTAGGCACCCAAATTCTTCCGGCGTAATATCGAAGTCCGGTCTCCTTAACTTCGAATCGGGAGACGAGAATGTTTAAAAGTTCGCGTGCGATGTTGTTGTCTTTAAGAGCCTCCTCTTGAGCTACCCGAATTTGGCTATTAAGGTTGGAGTGGATGGTGATGTTTAAAGCTCGGACACGAAGAGGCACCGCTCTTTCCTTTCGACTTAAGGCATCGGCCACTACATTTGCCTTTCCGGGGTGATAACGAAGCTCGCAATTATAATCGTTCAAGGTCTCAATCCACCTTCGTTGTCTCATGTTTAGTTGCTTTTGATCGAAGATATGTTGGAGACTTTTGTGATCGGTAAAGATGGTACTTTTGGTACCAAGAAGATGATGTCTCCATAACTTAAGTGCAAAGATGACGGCACCGAGTTCAAGATCATGTGTCGTGTAGTTTCGTTCATGGACTTTGAGTTGTCGAGAGGCATAAGCAATGACTTTCTTTCGTTGCATTAATACGCATCCATAACCGTTTTTCGAGGCATCACAATATACAACAAAATCATCATTGCCTTCGGGAAGTGACAAGATAGGAGCGGTGGTTAGCTTAGTTTTCAAGATTTGAAAAGCAGTTTCTTGTTCGGATGTCCAAACGAATTTTCGTTCCTTGTGAGTTAACGCGGTTAGAGGGCGAGCGATTAAGGAGAAATCCTTGATGAATTTACGATAGTATCCGGCGAGACCCAAGAATTGACGAATTTGAGTAGGAGTAGTAGGAGTCTCCCATTTACTAATGGCTTCGATTTTTGCGGGATCGACTTTAATGCCTTGATCACTTACAACATGACCGAGGAATTGAACTTCCTTCAACCAAAATTCACACTTGGAAAACTTGGCATAGAGTTGTTCTTTTCTCAAGAGTTCAAGCACGAGTCGGAGATGTTCTTTGTGTTCCTCTTCGTTTTTAGAATAGATCAAAATATCATCGATGAACACGATAACGAATTTGTCGAGGTAAGGTTTGCACACGCGGTTCATGAGATCCATGAACACCGCCGGTGCGTTAGTGAGACCGAAAGGCATGACAAGGAATTCATAACTACCATAACGAGTCCGGAAAGCGGTTTTGGAGACATCTTCCCCTTTAACCCTTAGTTGATGATAACCCGAACGGAGATCGATTTTTGAGTATACACGAGAACCTTGTAGTTGATCAAAAAGGTCATCAATGCGAGGAAGAGGATATCGGTTCTTAACCGTCAATTTGTTTAGTTCACGATAATCAATGCACATTCGTAGGGATCCGTCTTTCTTCTTGACGAACAAAATCGGAGCGCCCCATGGTGAATGGCTAGGTTGAATGAAACCACGGTCAAGTAACTCTTGGATTTGACTTTGTAATTCTTGTAATTCGGATGGAGCGAGTCTATACGGTGCACGCGCTACGGGTGCGGCTCCTGGAATAAGATCGATTTGAAATTCAACCGGTCGATGAGGTGGAAGACCCGGTAATTCGTCGGGAAATACATCGGAAAAGTCACTAACAATTGGCACATCTTCGATGAGCTTTTCGTCGGCCTCGACTTTCTTAACGTGAGCAAGAATCGCGAAACAACCCTTGCGAAGTAGCTTTCGAACTTTAAGGCACGAAACGAGATTGAGTCCGGTGCAATTTTTGTCACCATAGACAATCAATGGTTCACCATTCTCGATAGGAATTCGGATTGCGTGAAGATCGCAAAGAATGTGAGATTTATTTTTGACCATCCAATTCATACCGATTATTACATCAAAGCTCCCTAGTTCCATGGGTATCAAGTCAATTTCAAATTCATTACCCAAAATGTTTAAAGTACACCCCCGGTAATACGTGTCGGCACTTAAGAGTTTTCTGTCGGCCACTTCGATAGAATAAGTAGTATCTAAGGGGTGTGGTGGAGTGCAAAGAGTAGGAGCCAAAGTCTTAGACACAAAACATTTATCGGCACCCGAATCGAATAAGCAAGTAACATAAGTGTTGTTGAGAAGAAACGTACCCGTGACTAGTTCATTGTCATCTCGGGCTTCCTCGGTGTTGATGTTAAAGGCTCGGCCTCGGTTGTTGGGGTTGGCTTTCTTCTTCGGGCATTCGTTCTTATAATGGCCTGTTTGGCCACATTCATAACAAGTGACCGTTTTTGGAGGATTGGGCCCCTTTCGAGCGACGGGGGCGGTGCTTGTGCAATTGTTGGCCCTATGACCAACTCCTTGGCAACGGTGACAAATTAGCTTGTTACATTCGCCGTAATGATGTTTGTGGCACTTGTTGCACAAAGGTAAGTTTCCGACATAACCCTTCTTGCCGTCGTTGTTGAAGGGCTTTTTGGTGAAGGTGTTGTTGTTGTAGTTAGTTGATGGAGTGGCTTCCCATTTTCTTTTGTTGCCACCCGACTTGTCCTCGGCCTTAGGAGCCGGTACTACGATTTCGTCAACCGTCTCAATTAATTGGCGAGCCATGTTCATAGCGGCTTGATGAGTAGTGGGTTTGGATGACATCACCCCTTGTTTGATGCTTTTTGGAAGACCGAGCATGTAGAGCTCAATCCTTTGAGATTCGGGGTTAACAAGGTTAGGACACATCAAGGATAGTTCGGCGAAGCGTTGATTATAAGCCTTAAGATCGTTTCCGACCGCTTTCAAAGCTCTTAGTTCTTCCTCGAGCTTTCGGGTTTCTTCGCGCGGAAAGTATTCGACAATCATCTTTTCCTTCAAATCGGCCCAAGAGAGGGCATGAGCTTCATCGGTACCCACCGATTGAACATAGGTGTTCCACCAAGTGAGAGCAACACCGGAGAATGTGTGGGTGGAGTATTTGACCTTGTCTTGATCCCGACAACCGCTTATGCTAAAGACGGCCTCGGTTTGTTCAAACCAACGAGTAAGCACAACCGGTCCACCGGTTCCATCATAAGTGTGAGGTTTGCACCCCATGAAAGCTTTGTAGGAGCATCCCTCGTTTGAGTTACCGGCCCCATTGTTGTTGTTGTTGTTGTGGTTGTTGTTATTGTTATTGTTGTTGGAAGAGTGACCGGCCATGGCCGCATCTACGGCGGTAGCTATCATCCGTTCGAGAGCTTGTTCGGGAGTTTCATTGCGGCGTACACGACGAGGGGCCATTGTTCCTTCAAAACAAAAGAATACCGTTGGTTAGTATTCTAAATAATACTAACCGTGATATGGGATAAAGATAGAGAGAAAATTATCCTTGACCCGCCTTAAATTCTTTATGTCATAATGTCGGAACGTCCATGTGAATCACCGTAATATAATCCCGGAAATTATATTACCCTGATTCTCATGTGCATTTAACATTACTTCATAAAGTCAAGGTGGCGCATCAACAAAATTTATCAACGTAAGACCAAGATCGAATACGAGTTAGATATGATAGAAGAGTTCGAGTATAAATGCACAATTTGTCAAATAATTCCTACTTCAGTCTATATGCCGGTTGTAGTCTAGATTCACCTATGTACCCTATGACTCGGGGTGGACACAAATGAACTCTAAATCCCTACAACCAAGGCTCTGATACCACTTGTAGCGACCCCGACAAATCGTCAAGTGACGGCGTCGTCTACGTATGGTCCCATTACATGGTTATAAGTATATATGACAAAGTTTGACCGAAAATATGTCGCATACATTTCATAAAGGATGTTTCAATGTTTACAAAAGTAATTCCCAAGACAAGTACTTAACAATAATTTTTGTTAAGTACTTGTCTTGGGAATTACTTTTGTAAACATTGAAACATCCTTTATGAAATGTATGCGACATATTTTCGGTCAAACTTTGTCATATATACTTATAACCATGTAATGGGACCATACGTAGACGACGCCGTCACTTGACGATTTGTCGGGGTCGCTACAGTTTTCACTCTAGAATCTTCATTTTAGCTCCGTTTCTCTTGATTCTTTTTGCATTGTCTTTGTAATTACTTTATCTACAAATTTAACAGCAAAAGAGATTATTTTGCCAACAAAGTCTTGAACTTTATGCTTTTGGGACTCAATATCGGGGGTAAAAACATGACTTTTTAGCTGATATCATTTACGCTCCCAAGAAATTCACACCCTGACTCTTCATCTTCGACTTCCTGGCCATGAATTTTCTGACGACTATTGTCGGAATTTGTTCTGGCATCATCTTGAACTTGATTACCAACATCTGTTTTTTCCGGAGATTTTTCATCCTCATCTAGATTGAAAAAGTTTCCTTCATCTTCAGAATTATCGAATGTGTCCTCAACATAATCATCTTCGGATTTCTCCTCATCCTCTTTGATTGATTGCTCCCCGTTCCCATTGGACTTGAACTAAAATCTCACCTCCCTTTTGTTGTCTTCATATATGCTAAGATAACATAATGTGTTTTTGTCGAATAATTTCACCCATCCATCAAAATACACATTATTTCATGCATGAATAAGAACGCTAGCAACACTCAGATCTTGATTCCCATCATTGATCGAGAAATTCTCCATCTCAAGGATCCTGCCCCACCAATTTGCAATACGATTGAACGTATCTTCACACCAACACGTAACCGGTACCCCACGAATATTGATCCAAATTAATCTACCCGAAGATTTATATGACATATCCAGAATTCTTACCTTATTGCACCATTTGTACATAGCATGACCTTTATCGCTGAAAAGTTTTTCTGCTGCCTCATTCGATTCACAAATGACTACATGTCCAATCTGCCTAAATATTTAAATGAGACATTGTACATTCCTTCAGCTCTACATAGATCTTTAAACTGGAAAAAAATACTCGAGTCCTTTAAGTTCATAGATAATAGAACAACCTAACAAATTACTCTGTTGGCCATTCACGTTGATTGTTCTATCATCTCTATATTTGGTGCTATCGGTATCTTCGCTCGCAACCTTTTCCTTCATCTTGTCTTCTTTGATTCTGTTGAGTTTTGATCTCAGATCCTTCATCTCCTTTGCTTGTTCGTTCAGCTTCTCCCTTAGATCAACTGCATGTTTATTAAGTTTTTCTCTTAAATCACCATATTGTCGTTTAGCTACATCACTGAATTTACGCTCATCAGTGAAGGCGTTGCCATAGCTCTTATCACCACGCTTGTTTGTGTTCTGCCAACCAGCAGCCTGTTTCACTTCTTCCCCTCTCTCCTTTGCTTTGAATATTTTGATAGCACATTCCCCGAAATTAATCTTTTCAAGCTCTGCTAACAACCTATCTGCATCTTTGACATTTCCAAACCTTACAAAAGCAAACCGAGCCCCATTTTTCAGTCTTCTATTTGCCATGTAAATGTCTCTTAAATCTCCAAATTTTTTGAACGTTTTCCAGAGGCCTTCAACACAGTAACTATCCGGGAAATTGTAGAACATGAAGGATGTTAAATGGATTCTGAACAGCCTAGTTAACCTATGCTCAAATCTTCCGTTGTACCTTGAACGCGTCCCTGTTGCTCCACCGAAAAAGGGATTTGCCTCACCTCTCACACTCTCTCTCCTCACATTCTCTCTCCTCACACTCTAAATGTGAAAGGAACTGTTGAATAATTGTATCATTCTGAATACTATAAACAACGATGCTTAAATTAGTCGAAGTATTTTTTTCCATAAATTATTAAACAAATACATATATGAGACGATAAAAATCATATATTCCATGATTAAAATCATATACTCCATAATTAAAATTATACGGAGTGTTTAATACCCCAGAAATCTTTTGGCTAGTTCAGTTTTTGGAGATTAGATGTAGTACATAGTTTGAAGAGATGAATTGCAAAATGATTTTATGTTCTTCGTTAAAGAAAAAAAGGAAGAATTGAAAAATGGAAATATAACCTCTAATATGTAACTGTAGCAGAAAAAAAGAGCTAAAAAGTAAGAAATTGAGTACGTGGAATTTGGCCAAGTAAAATGGTAGAAACTATATAATGGAATGCATTCCCCTCATTTTAGTGGTTAATGATTCATTAACTAGTTTAGGGTAATGAGGAATTCCATTATAGATAACCAAGCAATCACAATTATTTTCATACCCATTACTTAGTGTTCATTACTCTCAACCAAGCATGCCCTAAATGTCCTATCACTACTACATTTTGGCTCATTTAGAGCCCTCCATTTAGACGTGTTCACTATATAACACGTCTATTTTATCAAACGGAACACGTCTAATTAAGATTTTTACACAAAAAAACACGGAACACGTCTAATTAAGATTCACAACACGTCTAATTAGATATATTCAACACATCTAAATAAATTTAACACCTCTAATTGGTAACCACGTCTAATTACTTTTACCGGGAACACCTCTAATTGACAACACGTCTAAAAAGTATTCCAACTAACACGTCTAATTAACAACACGTCTAATTATGTCTACCAGGAACACGTCTATATGAAACAACAACACGTCTAATTAGCAACACGTCTAATTAGATTTGCCGGGAACACGTCTAAATGCTTAACACGTCTAATAAGTTTCAAAACACACGTCTAATTAGTTTGTAAGTAACGCCTTTAACTGTGACAAGTCTAAATAAGTTAACGGGATATATATGTTAACGATCTCCGTTTAATCAACCTAACCCTTAAAGTTCTGTTAATGTTAGTCTACCGAAACTACCGAACACGTCTAATTAAACAAACAATGTAACGGGTTATTTAGGGTTCCATATTGAACGGGATTAATAAACAAACACGTCTAATTAATAGGAAGTTAGTTAGTTACGGAAGAGTTAGGAAATAATTTGATAACTAGGAATGGATTTTGATAAGTATATATAATATAATTATAATATTATAAAATTTTATATACCTTAAATAAATAAGATTTATATTGAAGTTATAAATAATATAAAATATAAAAAATCTTTTCATAAATATAAAAACACAAGTTTGTTTATTTTTTTTTCGGCTTGCTCTTGTTTGCTTGTTTAGCTTCGTCGCAGGATTCAAAGATAATGGAGACTTCAACATCATAAGAGGTAATTGAATATTTCTTTTTCTTTATACACTTGGGCGTTTGTTCTGAAAGTTTGTATAAATATATCACATGATTCACACATGTTTGAAGCATGCGTATAAATCAGGTTTATAACACATGTTTGATTGGATCTATAGCACAAGAATTTAACTATATAACACACCATGATTCACACGATTACCCAACACGATTGTAGACATGTAGTGCAGACCTGGAGCAGAACTGGACAAATAAACGACACACAACCATCTAACTGTTTTAACACGCCAGATTACACAACACGATTCTAAACATCATACAACACTATATTAACAACATTTAAACTTTATTAACATCATATAAACACACTATATATAACCTATAACATATAAACCCTTATTATGCAATGAACGAAAGTTATACTATATAGTAACAATAGGCAAACACAACCTGATAGTAGTAGCAGAACCAACCGGGTCAGCTTAAACAAAACCTGGATAACAACTCAACGCTATGTTTGGTGAAGTAATAACAACTCAAAACCTGGATAACAAAACCTGGATAACTAGATTATTTACCTGCTGCACACTATGGCAACCAAAAGAAAACCAAACATATAAACCTATTCTAATATATATATGCCTAATGCAGAAACCAACCTACGTTTCGTTTGGTGAAGTAATAACAACTCAACGCTCACTCCAATTTAGAAAAAAAACCCATGAGGTAGTATACATGTCAAATCATACCCAATAACCATATGATAAGCAATGTTGACCTTATAACCACCTTCAGTGGCAATCATAACCCAAAGTACAATCAGTACCCTAATAATAACCCTAAGTACAGTTGCATTGGCAAATTACCATAAACAAAGACAGTTATATTAGCAGATCAAAACTTCATACAAAAGGAGCATCACAAATATTCATTAGCTCCAATATAAAGTAGAGTCACAAATATACATTAACAAACATAGTTATGTTAGCATCAATAATATTCATCACAAATTACAATTTTATTGGATTGTTCTCACTCATACCTGTGCCATCTTTGACGAAAACATTTTTTGAAAGCTTCTGTAATAAGATTCTTTCAGACTTCCTTCTTCTTGGTGGAGGACTGGGTTTCATTCTGAAATTTGTTAGCCCTGCATCAATAAGTCTAATCAGTAGATCTTGCTCTGTATTAACTTCTTCCATCAACATTTCTTCATCAACATCGTCAGAAAATGATGCAACTTTTTCTGCTTCATTAACCTTTTTAGACTCTCCATCTTTTATTTCTCGAACCACAAAATCTTCTTCTTTATCCACATTTTCTTCTTCGTCTTCGTTCATCACCATTTGGACATTATCATATGAAACATACTCTGCATCTTCTTCAATCACTGCATCTTTTTTTTCCTTGATGTTGTCATGAACATTTAAATTTTCATCAGGCTTTTCTTTTTCAACATCCTGTTCATTAACAAACATGAATAACTAAATGTGGTAAGTAATTTAAAAGTCTAGAAAAAAACAACATTTAGTTAAATCAGTTACCTTTATGTGTTTCGATTGTTTCACTATTTTTGTGGTGAATTTCTGATGTTGAACATCCTTTCCATCATCAACATCCTCATCTTCATCAACATCCTTTTCACTTTCACCTTCCCCTTCATCAGCACCTTCCACTAAATTATCAACTTCCCATTCATCATCACCTTCCACTTCATCTTCATCATCAGCCCTCTCATCAACATCTTTTTCATCTTCATCATACTCTTCATCATCAACATCTTCTTCATCATTATCATCATTATCTTCATCATCAACATCCTCACCATCATCACTCTTTTCATTTTCCTGAGGCCATTCATCAGCACCTTCCACTTCATTATCAGCCTTCTCACCAACATCCTTTTCATCTTCATCATTCTCTTCATCATCAACATCTTCTTCATCATCATCATTATTCTCTTCATCCTCTTCATCATCAAGCTTTTTCTTTTCCTGAGACTTCTCATTAGCACCTTCCACTTCATTATCACCATCACCATCATCTTCATCATCAGACTTCTCTTCATCATCAACATCATCTTCATGACCAGAATTCTCATCAACATCCTCTTCATCATCTTCTTTCTCTTCATCATCTACATCTTCTTCTTCATCATCATTCTCTTCTTTATCATCATTATCTTCATCAACAACATTCTCTTCATCATCATGCTTTTGGTTTTCCTGAGACTTCTGATTAGCAAACATGAAATATAAAATGTAGTAAGTAAGCATTTAAATATTGTAAGAAACATAACATCAGTTAAATCAGTTACCCTCGTTCCTTTATCGTCTGATTTCTGTTTCTTTGTGATTTTGTTGTATCCTATTGTGCTACTTATACCCCTTTTTCAACCACCGTGTTCCTTCCCCACATGAGTTAACAAGGCATCCCCGCCTTCTTTATCTGTCCTAACCTGAAAAAAAAACACAAGTAATCAATTATAGAAAAATTATGAGTTGGTTAGTCTAAAAATTCAAATATAAATACATTACAATTTTCTCTACAAGCGGCGCAAATGTTTCTACTGCCGTCTTCACTTTGTCATCCGGCTTCATCCTGCCCAGCACGTAATACCTCGCTGCAGGATCTTTGATATTGTGGTATGGTGTACGTTTATGAGGATCATTTGCTTATGTATCCCATTGTGCTTTTTTCCCACGATATCCCGAACGACCAACTCGAGCATACTTTTCTTTTGCTTTTTTGAAAGCGATATTCCTGCCTTTTTCTCTTAGTTCCTACACAGTTTTAAAGTGATTAAATGACTTTTTCAAAGCGTTACAATATCAAAATGTACCTCCAAACCTGATACAAATCAGGTTGAATAGCATTTACTCGTCTAGCAGGCGTAGCTTCGATTGCACAAAATTTTTGCCATTTTTCTGGAGTTATGAAATCGTAATCTTTTACTTCCACATAAGGAAGCTTGCCTTCATCCATATACGTTCTTAACTTGCGCTTGAATCTCGTAAACGTTGTGTTGCATTTTTGCAGTGTTGTTTTTCGTGCAAAATCGTCTTCAATATTATGAAGTTCCTGTATAATGTAATCTACTGTAAGTGTTGAATGTTGTAACATATATAAATAAATAGTAATTAATCAAAATCTTAGATTTAAATACCTTTATTTTGCTCCATAAAGTTTATTTCTGATCAGGAGACACATGCTTCCAATCCTTTACAAGGAAATCACAAGTGGTCCTAGTTAAAACGCCAATGTTGGTCGAAAAAATAGCTTGGGTTTTTCCAATGGCTTGGCCAAACTCGTCAAATTCAATATTCAACTGAACAACAGCGGACTTCTTTTTTCAGTTTGTTTACACTTCTTTTTTTAATTTTTTGTTGCATCTGTACACAAAATGCAATAGAAAAGATACACATCAAATGCAATAGAAAAGACACACATTTAAGCACATGCATATTCAAATTAAGATCATAGTACAACAAACACAGGCTTATACACCTTAATATCATTTCAAACAAATCCAGTCTTATTATTGTGTTATGAATAACACAGCAAACATATCACACATACACAATATGCAATACCAAGGAAATTGACCGAACTCATAACCAAACCCATTTCAAAGACTAATTGCGCGACAATAATATTCACGTTTATTTCTGAACAAAAAAAGTAATAAATTTAGATTATCAAATAAACATAATTAGTTATTGATTATAATTACTGGTAGGAATTAACCTTTGAAAGACACTCTTTTTCTCTTGTAATACGATGCTTCGTGTAAGCCATGGTAGCACAGTAGAATCGTGCAGAGTTTGAATCTAAAATAGAACAGAAATCGAATAGGGTATCGAGCAATTAGGATTTACAGATTCAAGTGATTTGGGTTGCTTGGCGGTTTTTTTTAGAACACAAACCAATAACAAAAGAGAAATGATAATGAGGTAATGGGATTATGATCGATAAAAACTCAATTGATTTTGATTTGGGGTTTTTTTTTTTACAGTATACCATAAGTGATATTTTTAAAGAAAATAAATGTAAATTTGTCAGGTTAACAGAATTACTTAGATGGTTAGGACGTTGCTTGGTAGAGAGGAGGTCGTGGGTTCTAGTCCTATTTCCAACTTTTTAAATTCTTTATTATTAATAATGTATTAACTTTTTTCAATGTTGCTTGTAGATGGATCGGAATACTTGGATGTACGAGATAGGTCGAGCTACCGCTGAGTTTATGGATAGTGTAGATGAATTTATTACAGTTGTCGAGACTGATCAACTAGAAAAAGGAAACAACGTAATTTGTTGTCCTTGTAAGAAATGCAAAAATGCACGGTGGTATGCTGATTCAACCGATATCAAAAGTCATCTAATTGCACACAGATTTATGAGAGGGTACACATGTTGGTCTTTTCATGGTGAGTCTGTAGCTGACCTTAACCCGTCTGTTTCGGATAACGATACTGATAATGAAGAAGATTCATACAATAGTGACAATAATGTTAATTTTGATGACATGTTTGACGATTTGGATATGGAGGATAATGTTGCTGATAAGTATCATGACAGATTACAACAACTATTTGTTGACGCTGAAAAACCTTTATATACCGGTTGTATGAATTTTACAAAACTTTCCGCCGTGATACAACTGGTTAACTTAAAATCAAACAATGGTTGGAGCGACACAAGTTTCACTAGCCTGTTAGAGTTGTTGAACAAAATGCTACCAGAAGGTAATGAGTTGTCGGTTTCAACATATCAAGCAAAGAAATTAATGTGCCCAATGGGATTGGAAATACAGAGAATGCATGCTTGTCCAAATGATTGTATGTTATACAGGAATGAAGACAAAGACCTACATCAATTTAAGGTATGTGGTGCATCTAGGTATAAACGTGGAAAATCGACTGATAATGCTGATAGAGATGTGTCGGAAAATGGACCTCCTGCAAAATTATTGTGGTACTTGCCTATCATACCACGATTAAAGAGACTATTTGCGAATGAGAAAGATGCAAAATTATTACGTTGGCATGCTGAAGATCGTAAAAATGATGGTAAAATGTGACATGTGGCCGATTCACTTCAATGGAAAAATTTTGATAAAGATTTTGAAGAATTTGGGGATGAGATACGTAATATAAGGTTCGGACTCAGTTCAGATGGAATTAATTCGTTCGGAGATTTGAGTAGCCATCACAGCACGTGGCCTATTCTTCTATGCATTTATAACCTACCGCCTTGGCTATGTATGAAAAGAAAATACATAATGATGTCTCTTTTGATTCAAGGCCCAAAGCAACCTGGAAACGACATTGATGTTTATTTGCAACCATTAGTTGATGAAATGATGGAATTATGGAGTACCAGCATACACGTTTATGATGCATACAAGAAAGAATACTTCCAACTACGGGCAATGCTTTTTTGCACCATTAATGATTTTCCTGCTTATGGTAACTTGTCTGGATATAGTACGAAGGGGAAAAAGGCATGTCCTATTTGTGAGGAAAATACTCACTCGATATGGCTCACAAATTGTAAGAAACCTGCATTTATGGGGCATCGGAGAGAGCTTGCCGAGAATCACCCGTACCGTAAAAAGTCGGATTTATTTGATGGTACTATAGAGGATAGAACACTACCACCACCATTGGATGGAGAAACTACACTCTCCAAAGTTTCTAATATAAATGTTGTGTTGGGAAAGAAAGGGGTTGGTCCTCCCAAAAGTATTTGGAAGAAAAAGTCTATTTTTTGGAAATTACCCTACTGGAAGCATTTACGAGTCCGACATTGTATTGATGTTATGCATATTCAGAAAAATGTTTGTGAAAGTTTGATAGGGTTACTGTTGAACATTCCTGGAAAAACAAAAGATTGAATTAAAGTTAGAAGGGACATGGAATTAATGAATATCAGACCAGAGCTACAACCTAAAGATATTGATGGAAGGTCCACCAAGTTTCTTCCTCCGGCCTGTTATACTATGTCGAAGGTCGAGAAAACTAAATTTTGTCAATGTTTACATGGTATTAAGGTTCCATCAGGATACTCTGCTAACATTAGGAAGTTGGTTTCGATGAAAGATTTGAAGTTACTTGGTATGAAGTCACATGATTGTCATGTACTAATGACCCAGATGATTCCTATCGCAATTTGTGGAATTCTACCCAACCGTATTCGACACACAATTACAAAACTATGCTTATTTTTCAACATGATTCATTCAAAGGTGATTGATCCTGGTGTGCTGGATGAATATCAAAGAGATATCATACTTACTCTTTGCGAACTCGAGATGTACTTTCCACCTTCTTTCTTTGATGTCATGGTTCATTTGGTATCTCATATTGTAGGAGAAATAAAGGTATGTGGTCCAGTTTTCTTACGGTATATGTATCCATTTGAAAGATATATGGGTATCTTGAAAGGTTATGTAAGGAACCTTAATCGACCAGAAGGCAGTATCGTTGAAAAATATGCATCCGAAGAGGTGATCGAATTCTGCACAAACTATATGGATGGGTTTAAAAGTGTCGGGATTCCACAAAGTCGTCATGAAGGAAGACTATCAGGTCAAGGGACACTTGGGCACAAGACGGGCTATTTAAATGTTTCCGATTATCAAGAGGCACATTTTAATGTCTTACAACACACTACATCTATTGATCCGTTCATACAAGAACACATGTCGTTCTTGAGACAACAATACCCTAAAAAGAGTGCAAAGTAGTTGGCAAATCAACATAAAAAAACTTTTTCAGAATGGTTGAAAGACAAAGTTAGGAGGACACTTCCAAATATTGATAAAACGATCGAAGCTTTGGGATTCGCCCCTAAACATGTGTTCCAATATCAAGGATATGACATAAATTGGTATACCTTTTACACTAAAGCTCAAGATAAGAAGAGTAAAACCCAAAACAGCGGTGTCACGGTGATAGCCTCGTTGACGGAATTCACCATGGTCAATCGTGAAGAAAGATCAAGGATCGCCAAAAAATCGTATTATGGTGTCATTCAAGAAATATGGGAATTAGATTATGGTGATTCGTACACTATACCCTTGTTCAAGTGTAAGTGGGTTGCTAATGATCGCGGTGTTCAAGTTGATGAAGATGGTTTTACAACTGTTAATCTTTCCACCAATGGATATAAAGAAGAACCATTCATTCTAGCAAAACTAGTTACTCAAGTATTCTTTATCGAAGACCCAAAGGATCCTATATGGCATGTGGTTCAGTATGGAAAACGGCAGATTGTTGGTGTCGAGAACGTTGTTGATGAGGATGAGTACGACCAATTTGACGAGTTACCGCCATTTTCAGTCGGTGTTCAACCTTTGACTGAAGTTGTTGCTGGAAATAATACAATCTACTTTAGAGAAGACCATGAGGAAGGAGACGAGGTTGCAGATACATAAAAATTGTTAAAACATATGATTGATTACCTTTGTTTTTTTTACACCCATGAGTATATTTTTTAATGACTTATGCAACATGTCTTTTATGTCTTTTGTTAATTTTTTTTGTTAATTTTTTTTACCATGAAAAATCTACTTTATGTTAATACCTTTTAAATTACTAATACCAATGTATACAATACAAATACAAATACAAATAATTCTAAAACACACACACACACACACACACACACACACACACACACACACACACATATATATATATATATATATATATATATATATATATATATATATATATATATATAAACATATATATGCACATTTTTCAATATTATGCCCGGGAACAAACCGCGATCACAAAACCATCCAACTTCTTCGTATACCCTAAACCATCCCACTTCATTATCAAACCACCAGAAACACCCTACTCCAACATCATAGAACGGAGATTATTTGATGAACGAAATCAATTTCGTCATCACGACTGAAGGATCGTCTCAAATAAAGGTACAGATGGTTTTTTTAGTTATCTAATTGTTCTTTACTCGAATATTTTTGTTATAAATGTAATAACCATAAAATCATACTATTATACTTGAATTGAGTTGTGTGATTAGGAAACAATAATCGAAAATTAGGTTATACACATGCACATTTTGTCTTAGATTATTCAGCAAAATGGACACATTAGGGTTTATAAGTGGTGAATAGATACTGCAGAAATAGTCTAATATATTTTGTGTTAAAGAAGAAATGCCCTAAATATCAAACTATTATACCTAAATCTAGTTGTGTTAATTGGACCATAATTATTATTGATACCTACAGAACTGATATGTACATATATGTTGATTTTACAGAAGCAGAAATAATCTCTGACGTTGTCATTTATGGCTACCTACAATCGTCCACCATCGTTCATCTACATAATACGATTAACAGATAAGCTTGAACTGGTATTATTTCATTTCTGTTTTAACCTTAAAATTATATATTTTATAAAGCAAAACCATTGTAAGACATATCAGGTTATTATGTTTTGTTACAGGCTTTGCCACATGATTGGTATGTTGACCATTATGATACCATGTTTCCAAGACATTCTGTTATCATCCACACCCTGCTAGGATATAAATCTGAAGTTACATTTTCTATGAATGATCGTAGCCGTATGATACTTGGCGATGGCTGGTTGAAGATCATGAATGATCTTGATATTGGAGAA